>NC_136510.1:74061472-74123972 GCF_053919585.1 Euprymna scolopes
CTCTCTCTCTCTCTCCCGCTTGCTTTCTCTCTCTCTCTCTCTCCCGCTTGCTTTCTCTCTCTCTCTCTCTCCCGCTTGCTTTCTCTCTCTCTCTTTCTCTCTCTCTCCCGCTTGCTTTCTCTCTCTCTCTCTCTCTCCCGCTTGCTTTCTCTCTCTCTCTCTTTCTCCCGCTTGCTTTCTCTCTCTCTCTCTCCCGCTTGCTTTCTCTCTCTCTCTCTCTCTCTCTCTCTCTGTCTCCCGCTTGCTTTCTCTCTCTCTCTCTCTCTCTCTGTCTCCCGCTTGCTTTCTCTCTCTCTCTCTCTCTCTCTGTCTCCCGCTTGCTTTCTCTCTCTCTCTCTCCTGCTTGCTTTCTCTCTCTCTCTGTCTCCCGCTTGCTTTCTCTCTCTCTCTCTCTCTCTCTCTGTCTCCCGCTTGCTTTCTCTCTCTCTCTCTGTCTCCCGCTTGCTTTCTCTCTCTCTCTCTGTCTCCCGCTTGCTTTCTCTCTCTCTCTCTGTCTCCCGCTTGCTTTCTCTCTCTCTCTCTCTCTCTCTCTCTCTCTCTCTCTCTCTCTCTCTCTCTCTCTCTCCCGCTTGCTTTCTCTCTCTCTCTCTGTCTCTGTCTCGCTTTCTCTCTCTCTCTCTCTCTCTCTCTCTCTCTCTCTCTGTCTCCCCCTTGCTTTCTCTCTCTCTCTCTCTCTCTCTCTCTGTCTCTCGCTTGCTTTTTCTCTCTCTTTTTCTCTCTCTCTGTCTCCCGCTTGCTTTCTCTGTCTTTCTCTCTCTCTCTCTGTATCCCGCTTGCTTTCTCTCTCTCTCTCTCTATCTCTCCCCCTTGCTTTCTTTCTTTCTCTCTATCTCCCTCTTGCTTGCTTGTTCTCTCTCTCTCCCGCTTGCTTTCTCTCTCTCTCTCTCCCGCTTGCTTTCTCTCTCTCTCTCTCCCGCTTGCTTTCCCTCTCTCTCTCTTTATCTCTCCTCCTTGCTTTCTTTCTTTATCTCTCTTTCTCTCTATCTCCCGCTTGCTGTCTTACTCTCTCTCTCTCTCTCTCTCTCTCTCTCAGCTGGTTTAAATAGTTTTTATGGGGTTAAGAAGGGGTCAAAGTAGAAAAAAATCATACATTTTGTACATTCATTCTAGTTTATTTTAAATCAGCTCGTATGCGCAACACGTTTGTAAAGTGGTAACGTCACCAGCTTTGAATGCTAGTTTTGCTTTCATTTGCGATTCTAGCTGATGACACCCGAATACTTTGTTTTATTTACTTTTGAAATATATATTCGAAATCTGGACAAATTAAAATATCATTTAAGCGTATTTTACAACTGGGCTAAGCACCCCCACCCCAACCCCCTACCCCCCGCCACTAGTTTTAAATATTATCAAGCTCTAAAAATCATCATTGCACATATAAATAAACATTGTTAAGTGTTGATTTTTTTAAAGATTAATTATAATAAAGATTTTGATTATGCCATAAAATTTATAATCAAGAGTAGCGCAATCCCCAACCACACCTCTCCTGAATCGGCACCGCATTAGTCCAATGGCAAGGAGAAGTGTTAGATAACTGGAAACAATACCGAGATAAGATGCATTTCCAAATGGTCACCCATTTTAGTACTGACTAGACTCAACGTTGCTTAATTTTGGAGATCTAATGGGAACCGGTGTGTCAACGTGAATTTTGCCCTATATATACACACAAAATACATGCGAAAATATACTTTAGTTCTGAGATAGTTATATTGGGGAAAAATTTATCTTAATTGTTCTAATTAATTGTAATTTCTAATTAACTGAACAAGTCTCCCATTTCCATCTCTCTAAATGTATTTTTCTCATCGTCTCTCATTCTGACACTCTGTTAGGTGGGGTAAAAGAATATGCAAACTGTACCTTTGCAGAGAGATAGCTGATCACCACCACCACCACCATCAACATAAGTAGCAAACTATGACATTTTAGAATGGGATACTGGTGACTGAGCAGCTAATAACTATGAAACTGAAAGGTCATTAACTGCAACACTCCACTTGGGCTCTTACTGGACAATTAGTTGGAGAGGCCAGATCTGACCAGTCATCTGATATATATCACATATATCATCACATATAATCCACACCAAGCCTATAGCTAAAACCTCATACTCTCTTAACTATGATGAGGATCTCTATCATTTTTGTCAAAATTGGAAATATTTCCAAATTTTCATCAGCTATGGGCAAATAATTCCACTGCCTTGTGGATGCCTTGGCAAATAATTCCACTGCCTTGTGGATGCCTTGGCAAATAATTCCACTGCCTTGTGGATGCCTTGGCAAATAATTCCACTGCCTTGTGGATGCCTTGGCAAATAATTCCACTGCCTTGTGGATGCCTTGGCAAATAATTCCACTGCCTTGTGGATGCCTTGGCAAATAATTCCACTGCCTTGTGGATGCCTTGGCAAATAATTCCACTGCCTTGTGGATGCCTTGGCAAATAATTCCACTACCTTGTGGATGCCTTGGCAAAGGTTAAGGGAGTAAACTCTTACAAAAAATCCGGCTTGGGAGTCCTGATAGGCAGATGGCAAAGCATTGCAACACTTCTCCAACAACTCCTGCAGCTGCGCTAGCTTCAATTATATTGGCTTGCCTTTCCATCAGACTTTGTCTGCAACGCCAAGAAGGGGACTCTGGTAACTTGGCAAACCTAGGTCTCAATATCACCCGCCCAGGTTTGCATCTTGAAAGACAGTTGCAGTTTTGACTTTATATCCACAGCAGCCTTGGTGCAGAACGCTATTGTCTCATGAGACAGAAGGCTGCAGTCATCATTATACTCATCGAATCCAAACTAATATCATCAATATACACTCCCAAATATGTGATGGAAAGTGGTGGCTGAGGGTCAATCACTTTGGATGATAAAAATCAAAAACTCTATAGACTTGTATGATGTAAATAATGGAACACGGGTGCTAGAGGACATCTTTCAAAACAAGTATCTTTCATGTGGCCTAGTTATGGTAAGGCAAATGGGTTTCCCCTTTGCCATATCTCAATTTCAAGTAGAATGATGAAGAAAATAAAAACAATTAATGCTTTCCCCCCTCCCACCTCCCAACGTGAGATCACATACCATCAAAATCAAATTAGCTTTGTTAAACAGTTGTGATGGGGTGTGTGGGTTAACCTTTTAAATATGATAATAATGAATGGATTTAAGCAGTAGGAGCCGCAAATACAAAATATGCAGTATCAGCCATAATATAAGGAACGGAAAAAAAATTTACAATTATTCATGTATATTTAAAAAATTAGTGCATGGATTTTTCTGAAATACTCAGAATAAACAAATAGAACCAATGTGTATGAACTAGTACCAAAAAAAAAAAGAAATTATGATTCAATATTGAGAAATATTTTAGTTTAAAATTATATCTGTGGATTTATCCTGGCCAAAAGTTAAGGAACGAAATAGAAAATTTATTTTTAAGAGACTAAACTTTACATAAAAATAGCTAGTTTTTAATCTTGGAACTGCTGATAAGCACAACAAAGAAAAATGGCGTCACCGACTCACAAAACTCTGTCTCTCCAAGAAAAAAAATTAATTTTAGACAATTACAAAGAAAAGAAATCAATTTCAACAATTTCTAATATCGTTTGAAGATCAAAAAGTGTTGTTCATCGTGTGATAGCTCGATATAAGAATAAAAATACATTAGAAGCATCCCCTAAAACCGGCAGACCCCCTAAAACGTCTCAAAGAGAAGATAGGATTATGGTAAGGCAGGCTCTTAGTGACCGATTCAAATCCACAACATCAATTTCTCGTGATTTTAATGAACAGACTGGGAAAAATATATCTAGAAAAACTGTTTCTCAACGGTTAGCAGCTGCCGGATTGCATGCCAGGGTGCCAGTATCTAAACCCTTGATCTCCAAGAAGAACAAAAATAGCCGTTTGAAGTTTGCCCATGAGCATGTCGTCTGGACTGATGAACAATGGGCTAAGGTTCATTTCAGCGATGAATCCAAGTTCAATTTGTTTGGATCTGATGGAAAGAAGCATGTACGGCGTAAAGCAGGTGAACGATTATCCTCCAAATGTGTTAAAAAGACACTTAAATTCGGAGGGGGAAGTGTAATGGTGTGGGGTATGATATCCTTGGAAGGAGTTGGCCCTCTAGTTCGAATCTATGGTAGGGTTAATGCGGAGACTTATAAGCAGCTCCTTCAACAATATGTCATTGAGAGCTTACGCCTTTCACCTAATCAGCCAAGCATTTTTATGCAAAATAACGCCCCTTGCCATAAAACTAAAAAAGTGATAAGTTACCTCGAGGAAGAAGAAATAAGAGTAATGGACTGGCCAGCGCAGAGTCCGGATCTGAATCCGATAGAAAATGTTCGGAAAATGATTGGAGAAAGAGCACAGACGAGGAATCCCCAAAATCAAAATCATTTGTGGGATTTATTGAAGGAAGAGTGGGAAAAGATAAATCCTGAATTTTGCAAGAAACTAATCCAGTCTTGTGGTCGAAGATGCAGTGAGGTCATAAAGAATAAAGGGATGTTCACTAAATATTGAATGAATTTATTTTTTAAAACCTTTGCATTAAAAAAAACAAAGTTTCTATTTCGTTCCTTAACTTTTGGTCAGGATAAATCCACAGATATAATTTAAAACTAAAATATTTCTCAATATTGAATCGTAATTTTTTTTTTTTTTTTTTTTTTTTTTTTTTTGGTACTAGTTTATACACATTGGTTCTATTTGTTTATTCTGAGTATTTCAGAAAAATCCATGCTCTAATTTTTGAAATATACATGAATAATTGTAATTTTTTTTTCCGTTCCTTATATTATGGCCGATACTGTATATATAAAAGAGGTAATAAAATTTCCAAATTTGCATCGTAAAAAAGTAATTATTGTATTTAAAAGAAATTATTTTTGTAAATGAAGGGGTTTTATTAAATAGAAGAATAGGTGATGCCATGTTTTATTTTCAATTGCTTTCTGTTTCGTGTTTGGAAATTATAATCGAATATTCCAAAATAGCCAGCCAATCAAAATGCCATAAAAGTAGCAAGAGCAAGTTCTAGGGAACATCCTGTAATTAGTTTGTAAAAAAGACGTAAGTATATAATTAAAAAATGAAACAATGATGAACTTAGCTATGAAAAATAAGTCCTGATGTAAGTTAGTGTTAGTATTTGTTTTTCATGCGAAGAAAAATTATTCCAACTTGATGTATGTCATTTTTGTGAGTCAGGTTTGTTGAAATTAAAATAGGAAATTATGAAATCAATTGAAGCAGACTAAAAATTTCCAAAAAAATGTATCAGTTATTGGCATCAAATGTGACCATTTTGAAATTCTATGAGGGTCATTCCAAAAGTAAAGCCTTCTATTTTTTTTTTTTTTTTTTCTAACTCGAAAAGTTGAAAAGCTGCAAAGACGGGAATAATACCATTAAAATGAATGACCTTTTGTGCTCCAGAATTTATTTTTCTACCTAGTCATCATCATTCTCAGTGCACTTTTGTCACAAATTCAATGACACATCTCTGCTTCTGATACACGTCCATGACAGGGGTTGCTTTCTTAGTTTCATACTGTCAATATCTGCAGTAGAGAGATCAAACTTTCAGATCATGAATGCATAAGTTCAGGCATCATAACAATGAAATTTGTAATCCACTCTGATCCATTTGGGTGAAATAAAAAAAAAATAGTAGTTATTACTTTTGGAACGTCCTTCATATAATATTTAATATAGAAAAAAAAAGATAGATAAAATTTCTTAAAAATTAGTTGTTTACTGATATTTTATTGGTCTAGGTATCTCCTCCACCGGAGTAAGCCCAATTATTTCAACTAAGTTCTAACATGGCTCAACTTAGATGATCTGATTAAAACCATTGCCAGGTAAATATAGATATATAACATAATTAGCAAGCCACCCAGCATTGCTCGGTCATAAAATACGCTTAAATATGATATTTTGATTAATGCAGATTTTGTATTTATTATATTGGACTCCATATATAGTAATGATTTAAAAAAGTTAAAAAAAAAAAAAAAAAATGATTTGTACACCACCACCAAGAATCGAAACCAAAACGTTTAGGTTAAGGCTACTTTTTCCCTTGACGTTAATGCCTAAGACATGTTTGCTGCAAAGCTAAAAATTAAAACCTGAATCAATAGCTATTACATTACGCGTGCATATTCATAATGCCGTTGTTCAACTGTCACCTGGCAAATTCATTTTTGTTAAAATTTTCACACTTTTGCACCAATTTTCCCCAGCTAAAACCCAAACATAAAGTTTTGCATGGGTTCGAATACCCTATATATCAAGTTTTATGTCTGTAAACCAAAATCTGACAGGAGTTTGGTAGGTAAAATTTTTTAAACAAATATATATACGCATACATAAATATATATAGAACAAAGTTTGTGGTTACTATAACCTTTTTATGCAAATATTACGCAAGTATAAATCATGTAGAATATCTGCATGAATATAATTACACGTAATAGCTAACTAAAGATAATCATCCCATAAGAAAACCAAAAAATTATTAGAGAATTAATTAAAATGAATGTTTAAAAGAATATGCAAATTTGCTAGATGTTTTGCAGATGGATGCAATTTCACAACCCATATATAACAAAGTTGTATTTTCTTTTTAAATAAATAGAAAAAAAGGGGTTTTAATATGAATATAAATGCACACAAAAAAAAATTATAGGAGTATAGATAATCAGTTGATTAATTTGGTTTTTATTAGTGTTTTTCATTTTGTTGATTTGCAGAGACCAAAGACAAGTGATGGTTTTGAGATGAGTCATCAAATCCCAGAATTACACTTCAAACTTATTACTGTTGCAATTGTTGTTATTTCTATGGTAATTGGAATGAATGTGCCAAATGGTAAGAATGTATAGCACCGTTGCTTCATCAGATTTATGATCAACTTTTTTTTTTCTCTCTTGTTCTCTTTCTCTTTCTTTCACATTCTCTTCATCTCCAATTTTTTCTCTCTCTTTTTCTCTCTGTTATTACATCATGGATCTTAGGTTGATAATTCAGACAATATACTAGACAAACTGATAATGATGAATGATATTCTCTATTTTTTTTCTCTCTCATTTTCTCTCTCTCTGTCTCATTTTCTCTCTCATTTTCTCTCTCTCTCTCTCTCTCTCTGAGTTTCATTTTCTCTCTCTCTCTCTCTCTCTCTCTGAGTTTCATTTTCTCTCTCTCTCTCTCTCTCTCTGAGTTTCATTTTCTCTCTCTCTCTCTCTCTCTCTCTCTGAGTTTCATTTTCTCTCTCTCTCTCTCTCTCTCTGAGTTTCATTTTCTCTCTCTCTCTCTCTGAGTCTCATTTTCTCTCTCTCTCTCTCTGTCTCATTTTCTCTCTCTCTCTCTCTCTCTGAGTCTCATTTTCTCTCTCTCTCTCTCTCTCTCTGAGTCTCATTTTCTCTCTCTCTCTCTCTCTCTCTCTCTGAGTCTCATTTTCTCTTTCTCTCTGAGTCTCATTTTCTCTCTCTCTCTCTCTCTGAGTCTCATTTTCTCTCTCTCTCTCTCTCTGAGTCTCATTTTCTCTCTCTCTCTCTCTCATTTTCTCTCTCTCTCTCTCTCTCTCTCTCTCTCATTTTCTCTCTCTCTCTCTCATTTTCTCTCTCTCTCTCTCATTTTCTCTCTCTCTCTCTCTGTCTCATTTTCTCTCTCTCTCTCTCATTTTCTCTCTCTCTCTCTCATTTTCTCTCTCTCTCTCTCATTTTCTCTCTCTCTCATTTTCTCTCTCTCTCATTTTCTCTCTCTCTCTCATTTTCTCTCTCTCTCATTTTCTCTCTGTATCATTTTCTCTCTGTATCATTTTCTCTCTCTCTCTGTATCATTTTCTCTCTCTCTCTGTATCATTTTCTCTCTCTCTCTCTCTCTCTCTCTCTCTCTCTCTGTATTATTTTCTCTCTCTCTCTCTCTCTGTATCATTTTCTCTCTCTCTCTGTATCATTTTCTCTCTCTCTCTCTCTATCATTTTCTCTCTCTCTCTCTCTATCATTTTCTCTCTCTCTCTCTCTATCATTTTCTCTCTCTCTCTCTCTCTCTGTTTCATTTTCTCTCTCTCTCTGTTTCATTTTCTCTCTCTCTCTGTTTCATTTTCTCTCTCTCTCTGTTTCATTTTCTTTCTCTCTCATTTTCTCTCTCTCTCATTTTCTCTCTCTCTCATTTTCTGTCTCATTTTCTCTGTCTCATTTTCTCTCTCTCTCTCTGTCTCATTTTCTCATTCTTAATTTTTAAAATAGGGGTAGCAGGTGGTAGTACAATGTACAAACATTAAATTGCCTTAGCGTATTATTATATAACTAATGTGAATTTTGATTATTTAGGCTACTGTTCTCATTTTGAATATTATTCACACAATCTTTCAGCCAATGTAACCTCTAACCTAATTCAGGTGTATCTTGTTGAGCTAGGAAATTGGTATATCAAATTTGGAGTTTACATCAGCCGAAAAGTTGTGAGAATAACATCCAATATGAGAATAGCAGTCCAAATAATTCAGATGCAAATTAGCAATCCTTATCTCAATATCTGAAAAATCCTGAATAGTACATTTTCACCAAGTTTGATTTTTGATGACATCTTATTTTTTTTTTTTACCATTTGGTTAATTTTTATTCCTCTTTCTCTTTCTTTTCCTCGGTTTGATTTTTCTTTGCCTCATACTTCATACTCTAAATTTTTATAGTTTTTTTTTGTCAAGGGTTTGAGAAGATAGTTAAAAGAGGACATCTGCAAGGAGACATAAAAAACAATGAAATCTGAAGAATAATTTTGTTTTCCATCAATTAATACTCCTAGATACTAATGTGATATGATGCTTGATTTAACCTTTATTTGGCTGTATCGTTTTTGTCTTTTTGTTATTATTTCTTTTAAATATGTTTAACTCATTGGAATTCGTTTTTCATTTTTCAGTGGAATTTATTCTTGGACTGAATGGTGCCACAATGGGAACATTAATCTGTTACATAATGCCAGCCCTTTTTTTTCTCAAGGTCATGTCTGTGACATCTGAAGGAAAAACTTTAGCCAAGGTAGTATCACTCATTAGTGTATCGTTATTGTTATAATTTGATTATAAAATTGTCAGAGAAAATGCTGATGCCATGTTTTTTTTTTCTTTAAATCTACTTTCAATTTTAGATTTTTTAAAAATTTTATTTATACATTTAATTGACATAACGGCTAGTGTTTGTAAATTGATCAGGAGACAGGCATTCAATTCTGTGTGGTGAACAGGAGACTTTGTTGATTTAGTCATGTTGAAAGAATGGATGAAAGTGCTTGGGTCCGTAGATGAGGAACAGTGGAGATAGTAAGGCCAGTTGGAAGGTGAACGCTAAAGAATAGATGGAAGACAGTTATAAGGATGAACTTGAGAAAAAGAGGGATAAATAAAGACCTAACCAGAAATAAACAATTATGTGGAACACTCTGAAAAACTTGGCAGAAAGAAGAAAAAACAATTTTAAGATCTAAAGTGAGATCACTTTTACACATGAATTTAATGTAATGTAATCCCTCAATTCCAGGCCATTCCAGGGTTAATAACTTTTCTTTTTTTTTCTTTTTTATTTCTTTTTTTTTTTTCTTTAATGGAAAATAAATCCTGCAGGGGGGGGGGGCTGTCTATTTTTTTAGGCAATTACATGTGATAAAACAACGTTTTTTGTTTGGGGTTTTGCTATGCAAACTTAGGGTTAATAATGAAGTTTAGGAGGGGAGTCATTTAAACTTAATTGTATGGTTAAAGATTTTTGTAAGAGCTGAAGTTGCATTCAGACAAGGTTAGTGATAGTTAAGGAAAGGAGTTTTTTGAGGGGGAGGTACAATTCGAATCTAAGATTAGTGGTAGGATGATTTGTATTTCCTAACTAAACTTTTTCTTTAAAAAAAAAAGATATAGAATTTATCTCCCATAGCAAACGATTTGGGAGTTAACTGCATTAAAAAGCTAAAATGGCTTGGAAATTGGGAATCATTTTACATCAAATATCATATTTGGCATATATTCGAAACACCCTCCCCATGACTAGAGAAAGAAAACTAGAATCAGACGATTAAGCCTTTATGTGCTTTAGACTTAACATGCAACATAATATTAATTACTTTTATTTTCTCTACCGCTCTCCCTCGACCCAGGACTGTACCCTAATAAACAATGTCTCTGACAGCATAGATACAGCACTTTCACTCGACACTAGCGCACAAGTTCATGTATTTGGTGACTTCAATGTCCACCACAGTAACTGGCTTGGATTTTCTAATTACACAGATGCAGCTGGTACCACAACACATAGCTTCTCTATATCTCATTCCCTATCACAGACGGTTACGTTTCCAACCCGTTTCCGTGATCAGTAAGAGCAACATGAATCACTTGTAGATCTGTTTCTGACCACAGTTCCTGATGATTGTGTTACGAACGCCCACAGCCCACTTAGGAATGCTGATCATGTAGTGATAATAGTTAAAATCACCTTAAACTCTAGAGCCAAAATGGAAGAGTCATTGCTCAAAACAACAAGATATTATAAAAAGGGTGACTGGGAAGCCATCAGGGATCTCATTAGAGACGCCCCATGGCGAAATATCTTTTCACTTCCTGCTGAAAAGTGCGTAAATTAGACCACTGAATGGTTCAAAACAGCAATTGAAGCACATGTCCCCACGCGAAAATTTTATAGCAAGCCCCACTCTCCCCAATTGTTTACTTCCACATGTTCAGCTGCCATCGCGCAAAGGCAGCACGCGTACCACAGATTTAACCAACATAAATCCAGTTCAAACAGGCAGAAGTATATAGAAGCCAGAAGTAACTGTAAGAAAGAAATAGCGACAGCTAAGAGAGAATTTACTGAAACCACCCAAAAACACATCGAAGCTCAGAAATTAGGAACCCGTGACTTCTGGAAAATCTACAACAGTGTAGTAAATAATGGGCAATTAACAATTCCCCCACTATCTAACAATCATGAAGTTGTTTGCTCAGCAACCGAGAAGGCTAACATGCTTGCCAGTTGGCTTGCCTCCAACTCCACACTAGACCCTGCTAATCACCCTCTCCCAGACTTTCCTTTGTAGACAGACGCCACACTTGACAATCTGAAAATTACTCCTTCTCAGGTGCATGCCATTATAAAAAATCTTGACACTGCAAAAGCATGTGGACCTGATCTCATCCCGGCTGTGCTATTAAAAAAGTGCTCCGCCGAAGAATACTTAACATAATTAAATCCTTCTTAGATAAGAGAAAAATCCAGGTTGTCCTCGATGGCCGTACATCTAAATAATATGATATAAATGCGGGAGTGCCTCAGGGGTCTATCCTTGGACCTCTATTATTCCTAATATTCATAAATGACCTCCCTAACAGAATTGTCTGTGAGATGGGTATATATGCTGATGACACCACGCTCTATAACAGACACAACAGGAAAACAAATGAACACATATCTAAAGAAATGGCAGAAACACTAGAGAATGACCTCCAATCCGTAGTGGAATGGGGTCAAAAATGGATGGTCACATTCAATGCTGCCAAGATTAAACTGGTTTCCTTCAATAACTACAAGAAACCTTCTCTACCACCAATAGCAATGGCCAAAGACTCTTTATCTGAAAGCACATCTTTTAAACTCCTCGGCCTAACGTTCACAGGAAACATGAGTTGGAACAATTACATTGAGAGCATTGCTAGGACCACTGCGAAGAAGATAGGCTCTCTCTACCATGCTAGAAAGCTACTGACCCCTGAAAGTATCCTGTACCTCTATAAGGCCACCATTCACCCATGTATGGAATATTGTTGTCATATTTGGGCCGGTGCATCTGCTACTAGTCTCTCACTCCTAGACAAGGTTCAAAAGAGAGTTGCCAACCTAATAGGTCCTGAACTATTATCCAAGCTTCAGCCTCTGTCCCATCGACGCAATGTAGCATCCCTCTGCCTGTTCTACAAGTACTTTAACGGTGTATGTTCTGACGAACTGCAAGCACTTGTACTCTCTCTACGTAAATACCCCCGACAAACCCAACAAGCAATACAATCCCACCCCTTCACAGTAGAGAACCCTAGATGTAAGAGAGCCTTCTACTCCAGTAGTTTCTTCCGCAAAACCGCTAGACTTTGAAACTCCCTGCCAGGTTCCTGCTTCCCCAACTGTACTGACATGCAGAAATTCAAGTGTAACGTGAACCGACCTCTTGCTGCCCAACTCCCCACCTAGTACCCCTGTAGCCTGTGTCCCTAATAGTAGCCCCCTACATCAAAGTTGCAATGTGCTTCGTTTGGGGTGAAAATGTACTATATAAAAAAAAAAAAAAGTGTGCCGGGGAGCATCAATTTGGGAAATTGGTGGGGAACATGGCCCCCATGTTGGGGAATTCATTGTGATTTCATTTTTTTTTTTTTTCCATTGGTCACTCACATCTCTGAAACATGATACTGAATGTCTCCTTGCATTATAAGGTGACAATAAAGGGTAGTGGGGCAATCCAGGAAAAGAAGTAGCACTCTACCCTATATTTTGTTGTAATGGCTTACAAAACGAAGACTCAGCTCACCCTCAACTACCGTTTATCCATTTATTTATACGTTTTTGTTCATAAAGGAATCCAAACAATAGTCTGCAATCCAAGCACAAATCCATATGAATGTATTCTCTTCACTGACACTCGGTTTTATAAGCAAAGTATAGTATCCATTCTGATACTACACTTCCACTTTTCTGTTCTTAGTGGAAAAGAAATTCTTTAGACTGAGGTAATTTTAATTTTTCTCCTAATCCAGCGTGTCCCTTTTTGAGGAGCTGGATTTACTTCACATTAAAAACCAATCCTGTGCTTAACTCTGCTCTAGTGTGAGGCGAGGCAAATTAATAGGGACAAATCTGTTTAACTGTTGTAATTTAGTACCTGCGATATGTCTTAAAATGGAGTATCATACGTAATTGCCACATCTTAAATTTTGTGTATTTTTTTTCTAAGCCTCTCATAATATTGTTCACCATCCTACTGACAATATCAATATAATATATTTAAATTCCAAAAGCACATTTTTCAATAAATTTGAAAGTTAACCTGGATTCTGCTCAGCACACATTTTGTAACCCCAGTTCTCCTCATCCCAGAGGGGGCAATCTATACAGATATGCAACCATCCTTTGTCCGCAAATCCTGTAAGCTCTAAAACTGGGGGAGAAGGGGATATCAGACACATTTGATAAAAAAGATTTTAATGAGAATTATTTTGATTATTTGGGATATTTGGATGCTACTCTCACAACGTTTCAGCTGATGTAACCTCCAACTTTCAGGGGCTTCTTGCCAAAATTAAGAATTTGTATGAAATTTCAAATGGAAATCTTTATTTTATCCATGGGATAGCTTGTTCTTGTTCCATCAGCCATGACCAGGTAGAAGTCTTAACTAATTCATATTTGTATTCTTTGTATCTCCCATATTGACGATTGAGCCTTATTCCTCTAGAAGACTGTCACTTTGAAAGATTATTGCTTTTATCCATCGCATCATGGAACCTCACAGAAAATGGCTGACAGAATGAGAACGAACAACTTTCATAGATTAAATTCGGAATTCTGTTTGAAATTCTGTACAAATTCTAAAAGACCTACCTGAAGATAGTCGGAGGTTACATCAACCAAAAGCCGAGCATAACATTCAAATGAGAAGAGTAGTTGTAAACAATTCAAATTAATTCTCATCTCAAAATTTTGTTGTCGGTTTCAGTTGGTGTTGGTCATGGGCATTCTTGTTCTGCTGATCAGTACATACACAACCCTAAACTTCCAGGATAAAAGCCATCATGCTGAACATCAGGAAGAGAAAAGACTTAAGGATAACATTGCGGCCAAAGAAGCTGTTCAGGATATCATTGCAGGTATTTGCTTTTCCTTTTCCTCTTTCAATGGAAGACTGTCGCACGACTCTCTAGTTACTTATTTACTTGTTGGTAGCTCCTAATTTGAAAAATGGAGATGTCATTATAGTGTACAAGCCAAAATGTCTGTGTGACACAAAGCTACAATGTCTATCCGAATGGCACAAAACCGCAGTGTCTGACTGAGTGGCATGAAGCAGCGGTGTCCGACCGAGTGACATGTGACCGATTTGTCCATCAGAGTAGCACAAGGTAAGACCCAGATGGCAGTTCATAACCATATTTGATTCGGACTAACCCTTTTTTTTTTTTTTTTAGGTTTTCCTCTACTCTGTTGTGTTATTGACACAAATATATTTTAGTTTGCTTTTTTTTTTTCTTTTTTCTTTCCTTTTGGTTCCTTTTTTTTTTTCTTTTCTTTTTTTCTTTTCTTTTTTTCTTTTATCTTTTTCTTTTTTCTTTTTTTTTTCTGAAAATATTATGGCTAAGAAAAATTAGTGTAGACATTTTCCCTTAGTCGTTGAGACAGATTAAAGGGAAGTTATTATATGTAATTATACAGAGTTCTTCATAATATATATATATATATTACTAGCAAAAATACCCGTCATTGACGGAGTTCAAAAACAGCCTACAGAAAATGGACTCTGATTTATGAAAGTATGATAGGTTATGAAAAGGAAGGGTTGTAAATTGGGGTTGAATTTGGGGGGTATCAAAACCAAAGTAAAATATGATGAAAGTAAAAATAAAATAGATAAACCCCATAATTTATTATACCATACCTGTTCACACTGAAACACTTATCACAATATTCTGTGGATCTATATTAAAAAACCTTGTTAAACTTTGTGACATATTTCCATTCTATGGAGGTCAGGTGTGAACGAACACCTCATAATTTTATTATACCATATTTCTTCAAACAGAAACATAATTATCAAAGTATACTTACACAGATAGATATGAAAAGTTTGTGCCTATTTCCATTCTATGGAGGCCAGGTGCGAACGCAGACCTCACAATTTTATTATATCATCCCTATTTAAGTTAAAACATGCTTATCAAAGTATTCTTATGTACATCTATATCAAAAACACTTGTAAACGTTTTTTTTTTTTAATTTTTTATTTCCATACTTTGTGGACCAGGCGTGAATGCAGACCCCACAATTTTAATGAACCACTGTTCTGCCAGATCAAACATACCCATTCTTGTGTCTCGATACATCTTCTATCATTATATTTAATCAGTTTTTTAAAATAGTTAACCATATAGCCTATTCGTGACCAGATACACACACACACACACACACACACACATTGCTTTATATTATAGATATACATATTTTTTTTCACCCCCAAGTTCATGAGTTTACACTTATTATAATTACCTAAACTTTTTTTTTTAGGGTGGGGGTTGGGGAGATTGTAATCTAAAAGACTTTCTTTAATATTTCAGTCCTTGTAATAAAATAAGTTGCTCAGTGGTTGTAAGAGTTACAATATATTCCTTATTTTCATATTAACCTGATGCTTACATTTGCATGTGTTTATTGATGTATTTTGTTGTTGCAGCCAAGCAGCCTCCAGTTGTCGACAATGTAGTTGATAATGTAGCAAATCATGAAGGAGATAGTCATCTGAAAGAGGGTCACGAAAAACTTAAAGGTATTATTACTTTTTTATTCAGATTCCATCTCTTGAGATATGTGTGCCATCTATCAGGCTGTGTGTGTATACTCTTTCAAATTGATATATATATAAGTAAATTCTTGGTACAGCAAAATGGAAGGAGAAATTTCAGAGGAAACATAATTTAATTTAAATACCAAAAAAACAAAAAAAAACGGGCAGGTGAAATTATTAAAATTTCCTTAAGGCCTTATCGTCTGACCCTCTAAGAGGAAACGTTAGAATGATAAATTAAAAACTAAGAAACGAATGAGGAAAGAAGGGAATTTGGTTTCAGTTGGAAGACCAGTGAGAAAAAAAAAAAAAAAAAAATCTCACTGTTCAGGTGGTTTTAAATCAATAAATATCTCCAACTGATGTTTCAAAATCTTTTGTTTACACAGGCTAGTGAGGAAAAAAAAAACAAAAAAAAAAAACTTCCAACTGAAACCAAATTCCCTTCTTTCCTCATTCGTTTCTTAGTTTTTAATTTATCATTCTGACGTTTCCTCTTAGAGGGTCAGACGATAAGGCCTTAAGGAAATTTTAATAATTTCACCTGCCCGTTTTTTTTTTGTTTTTTTGGTATTTAAATTAAATTATGTTTCCTCTGAAATATATATATATATATATATAATCTTTGTAAAGTTAGGTATGTTTATATATCTGTATGTACAGGATTTATTTCTAAACTCATTAATCGGTCATTATAAATTTTAGAATACAAGGTGTCCAAACGTGGGCTATATTTAATTTAGTTTTAAGCAAAGAGGGTAAAAAAGAGATGGAATCCCAGCAGGAAAATTTAAATATGTCATTGAAATTTTGACAATATGTATTAGACATCAATTAATATTCTCCAAATATCACTTTCTTGAAAGGGATTAATAGTATTATATGGACACAATCTCCCATTTGAAAATTCAAATATTTCAAATTTGCATTAAATTTCATTCATAGTCATTAGACACTAATTTAGATTTCATGAATTTCAATTTCTTAAGCTTAAATTTTAAATTTTTGACATTTTCTAGAATCAAAATCATTTAATGGATTTAATTAAAATTGGAATAAGGTTTCTAGACATGAAGATCAATATTATTATATATTGATGTTAATCTTTGTAAGAGGACATAAAATTAGTGCAAAACTGTTTTGTTAGAAGAATTTTACCCATCCTGGGATTGGAATTCTAATATATATATATATATATATATATGGAGGGCATCCAAAAAGAATTAGAGAAAGTACCTTCTCTCATTTCTGATGAGAAATATTAAGCCTCAAAATACCTAGGTATAAAGAGCATATATACCTTGCACCCTTAATTGATGTAATCTCTGAATGAACGATTAAACTTATATGCATTAGTATACAACTTTATATATTGTTGCTTTTTTTCTTTTTTCCTTATATAATGTCTGATAAAAACCAGTGTTTTCACACATATGGCCATTGTTCAAGCAATGTAGAGAAATCCTCAACATTGTTAGAATTAACAGCACATTTAGTAACGAATTTAATGTTAATATACTGATGTACTTGCAGTTTATTTAATTATTGGAATTCGTTTGAGTAATTTGTATATTGTATTCCTTTGGCCTTCAATACAGTTAAAAGATTCAGCATTCCTTTTTTTTTTTTTTTTTACAAGGAGGTCACCACTTATCAAGACCCGGAAGCCACTCATGGATAAGGGTTACTGCATGTACAGTACGTTGTACGTTAGTGCTGAAATTTCATAAAGCGTCTACTTAAGGGGGCAGCCCATCAGGAACTTGTTTACGTTGGACTTGAAGACATCCACGTTGTAGTCAGGTGGGAAACAGGCAGACGGAACAGAGTTCCACTGGCGTGCTGTTCTAAGAAAGAAGCTGTGTTCATGGAATCTACGTTTTGATTTAGGCACAGATAGAGAGTGGGGAAAATTTTTGACAGTGGCTTCAGCTAGACGGGTGTTTTTCGTAAAAGATTGGCGAGGGGGGGGGGACCAGAGATTGAAGCTCAGATGAGCACTTGCCATGGAAATAACGGTAAAACAAGACAGGCTCGCAACGTCTCTTCTGTGGGAGAGAGGTTGCAGGGAAGAGAAAAGGACATTCCCCACTAAGCCACGAAGTCTATTTTGTATTCTGTCAAGGCAGGATAGGCTATTTTTAGCAGCTCCTGCCCAGATATGGCAGCAGTATTCCATCCTTGGACGTACTTGGCTTTTATATATATATCACGGTTAACAAGCTGACGAAGGCCAGAAGAATAGTTAGCTGAAATGTTGTGAAACAACAACTATAAAGTTGAGGATGATAGTCAGCAAATAAATTTTAAAAAAGTGCATCAGTGTTTTGTAATGAGTCTGTTGCTTTTAATCTATGTTGAACTCTTTATTCTGCACAGAATTTTGGATGGAACTGTTTATTTAATCCACAGTGGTAGCATGCTGTTGTTTCATCAGCCATGACTTGGTAGAAGTCCTAAGTGATTCACAATTGTATTTTGGGTATTGTCTGCACTGAATATTGACGCTTCAACCACCAGAAGAGTAAATTTTATGACTGATTTTTATTAAGTACTCCATCCACTGTGTCATAGGTCTTTATGCAAGGACTCATAGCAACAGAAAGATTCTTGGGTTTGACAAGATACACCTAAAGAAGATCAGAGGTTACATCAATTGAAACGTTGTGAAAATAACATTCAAAATTAGAACAAAAATCTGAAGAATCCAAATAATACAAATAATCTCCATCTAAAAAAATTCAGGATCCTAATGATATTATTTGTTAGATTATTAGACATCTGTAATTTTAAAATTGCTTTGATAAAAAAATATTCAGATTATAGAAATATTAAATTTATCTTTGATGCTCAAATCATAATTCATATTGAATAAATAGATTTTTTTTTTTCAGTCTAACAGCAGCATCAACATATGTTAATAGCATTGATATCATCTGATAATATTATGCTATAACTACAATCGTTTTTTGTTTTTTTATTAGCAATACCTACCAACAGTTATCTGGGGTGCAGTGAAGTCAGTTTTTATTTTTTTATTTGTTTGCCCATTGTTAAACTTAGACCGAAAGCAAAAAAAAAATAATTTGAATTTCACTTACAAACATGAATTATTTCCCTTGCTGAATTTAATTTTTTGGTGATTAATTAAAAATGTTTCATAATATGAATTATTGTGGCCAGACTAAGTTTTTAAATAAATTGCAGTGAAGTATGTTATTACATTGCTAATAATATGAAACAACAATAACAAATGAAAATTGGCTAGGAAGCAAAATTTGATTTTTGTCAACATAAGTTGTTTATGACCTTTTTTTTTAATTTTCTCGTAACTTGTTTGAGCTGGCTAATTAGATTTGGAGTACCTTCTCAACTTCAATGAGTCCACATTTAGTAATAGTCTGTTTGTTTTTCAACCAAAAAGTTCTCATTTATTTTTTACTAGTAAAGATACCCACACTTTGCATGAGACTTCACTATATGCTCGGGTATAGAAGCGAATATCCAATTGTACAGAAAAATCCCAACCTTGACCAATAGTGTACACCATCCATAGGTCGGAGACCATCATGTCAGGTTTGGTCATGATCGGTCTGGTGGTGTGGCCTGTAGGAGAGTATATATACATAACTATGACCTTGACCTTTACCTTTGAAAATGGCATGCACCACCCCTAGGTAGAGGACCATCAGCATGCCAGGTTTGGTCATGATTGGTCCAGTAATGTGGGTTGTAGGAGAGTTGTACACATAGACACAAACGCTACTATTTATATATATACATTCTTCAGTTTTTAACTATTTTAGTTTTTGTTTGTAATATTTTTTTATGTATTTATTTATTTTTTTTTTTTTTTTTAGAAAAAGATGCCCACAGACATGAACCTCCAATTCCAAAACCACCAGATGACTTAGTTGTAAGATATTTTTCTTTTCATAATTTTTTAAGAATTAATTTACTGTTGTGGGGATACAGACTAGTCAAGACCAGCATCTTATCAAAAGTGGAATTTAGACAATGGGCAGCTCCTGCCGTGTACGTCAAAGAAATCGAAAGAAATCTGCATTTGTGCTGATTTTTCTACTGGGCTAAACGCTGTCTTGAAAGACTATCATTACTCACTGCCTAGTTCCGAGGACATTTTCGCGAAACTGAATGGAGGTAAGATCTTCTCTAAGGTCATTTTCAGTGAGGCTTATCTTCATATTCTGGTTGGGGAAAATAGCTCAAAACTACTTTGCGTAAACACCCACAGAGGTTTATACAAATTTGAGAGACTAGCGTTTGGGGTCAAAGTCACAATTTTTTTTTTTTTTTTTTTTTTTCAAGAAATAATGTATATTATGCTAGACGGACTCAATTTTGCAACTGCATACTTGGACGATATAATTATCATCAGCAAATCCAAGGAACAACATAGAGAGCACATACAAAAATTATTTTCACGGATACAAGATTTCGGTTTCAAAGTCAAGGAAGAAAAGTGCAAATTTTTCCTAGAAGAAATTAAATATCTAGGATACATAATTGACAAAGAGGGAAGGAGACCAGATCCTGACAGGACAACTGCAATAAAGAACATGCCAACTCTCGGGAACATCACTGAACTACAAAGCTTTCTAGGACTGGCCAACTATTACCAGTCATTTATTCCCAACATGCATAATCTTCGAGCCCCACTTTTGGATAAAGACAGTACTTGGGAATGGACATCTGAATGCCAGGAGATATTCAACAAAATTAAAACTGCACTGACATCCAACCTATCTCTTATCCATTACAATCCAGAATTAGATATCATAGTTGCTAGCGACACAAGCTCTCATGACATAGGCGCTTGCATACTACACAGAATGCCGGATGGAAGCAAGAAACCAGTGACACATGCGTTACGCACTTTATTACCTTCGGAAAAACATTACTCGCAGATCAAGAAGGAAGCCCTCGCAATAATATTCGCAGTAACAAAGTCCCATCGTTATTTGTATAGAAGATTTTTCAGTTTGCAAACTGACCATAAACCGCTCCTAACTATCTTTGGATCAAAGAAAGGACTACCTGTGTATACAGCAAACAGATTGTTGAGATTGGGTACGATCTTACTTAACTATAATTTTAAGTTAGAATACCTCCCCTCACAAAAAATTGTCATGCTGACGGATTGTCGAGGTTAATTCCAAGTCAAAGCGAACCACTAGAAGACACTGATCACTTCTTTAAAAAATGACAGCGAGATAAAGAATCTGATGCTTAACATGATTAAAGAACTACCCGTTACTCTACAGGAAATAAAATGGGAAGCCCAAGAAGACGAATTCATTTGCTCCACAAAACAGAAGATCATGGAAAAACATCAACAGATAGCAGACATTTTCTCCTTGTGTGACAATGTACTATTATATAGTGAAAGGGTGGTTATACCCAAGACTTTACAGAAACAAATACACACAGGTCATCCAGGAAAGAATGGGATGAAAAGCCTTATGCGGAGTTATGTATGTTGGCCAAATATGGATTTAGACATCTCAAATTTGGTGGATTCTCGCAAGGGTTGTTCTCTAGCAGCTAAAGCACCAGCAATCATCTACAAACCATGGCCAAAGACAGACCAACCTTGGTCGAGAATACATGTGGATTTCGTAGGACCAGTGAAGGATGTCTACTACTTGATTGTAGTAGATAGCTATTCAAAATGGTCAAAAGTACTCAGGTGCAAGACACCCACCACAGGGGTCACTATCTTTTTCCTCCATGAACTTTTGCCCGATTTGGCATTGTCGATTGCTTAGTCAGCGACAACGGGACACAGTTCACATCAACTGATTTTAAAGAATTCTGCGACAGTTTTCAAATAGAACACATCACTATACCTCTGTATCATCCACGATCTAATGGACAGGCAGAACGTTTTGTAGACACTTTGAAAAGAGCATTAAAAAAAGCTTCTAGATCACCTTCAGATAAGGCCTTACAACATTCTTACAGGTTTACAGGATCACACCGAACCCGAATACCCCTGAAGCAACTTCTCCTGCAGAGACCATGTTTGTGCGAAAAATATGACCAGTATTCGAAAAACTACTGTCAAAACAAGCAAATTCAGGTAGGACCACTACCGTTCCCACAAAAAAAGTTTAACTCAGGAGAGAAAGTTTTCTTTAAAGCATATGGAAACAATACATCGTTTTGGGAAGAGGAAACAATTGAAGAAAGAATTGGAAACTCAACCTACCACCACTCACAAGAGACACCTAAATCAAATTAGACGTCATCGTGACAATGACAAAGACACATCTCAAGTCGAGGAAGAAACTAGCGATATGTTATATGATATGTTCGATATCGAGCCTCCCTAAGCAAACCTAGAACAACGCCGATTGACAAGGAAGAGAAAGGTTACTGAATCTCTTATCATCGATCCAAAAAGGAAGAAATATTAACAAAAAAGCAGGGGGGGGTGTTGTGGGGACATACACACCCTTATAACCGCTAAGATGGACTTATCCATTAGCCATATAATAAGCAAGTTTAGACTGCTCAATGAGAGCTATCCCAGATGTCATACAGAGACAACTCCCCCTAGACTTACTAACCTTTTCTGTACCACTAACCCTTGCTTGATATAAATGTTCTTATTCTCACCAAGTCATCATGTTCCTACTTTCACCCTTTCCGACTCCACTACATTTACCATCCTTCGATTTCCTTTTTTTTCTTTTTTTTTTTCGGTAATTTGCTATCCTCTTCTCTAATTGTTCAATTTCTTTCGTCCATTGGCTGATAAAATTTCTTTTGTAAATGTTTCAGATCTTCATTCAACCATCTCATTAAATCGCTACAATCATCACTTTAAATATGTTTGTTTCATCAACACTCCAGATTTTCATTCACTTCCAAATATTCAGTGTCTTCAACTTTTTACATAATTGACACATTTCTGACTATTTTCATCAACATTATCATTATATTGAGAATGTTCTGATCATTCTCGTTTCCGGCTTCCTTCATATGATTTTTATTGTTATAGATCTTATTTGCTTGCGTCCTCACAAGGGCAATTACACACAAGGTCGGTTTTTAATGTGGAGAAAATCCAGCTCCTCAAAAAGGAGGGGAATTCTGGATTGGGACAAAAATATAAATTGCCTCAATCTCCTTCACAAACAGAATAATTGAAGTGTAATATCAGAACAGATACTACATTTTGAATTATTTATTTGCAGAAAATGAAAATTTACATTTAAAACAAATTAGACACAAAGCCATCAAAAGTGTAGGGGAAAAAATGGGTACTGTTCATCATCCTTGCTCTATTATAATACAGAATCATCTCGGTCACCATAATATCACATTCACACTAGAGACCATCCTATTTAAGGTATCCCCCAATTTGATGGAATTTTCTTGTTCATAAATGTACATATATACAAAGATTTCATTGGAATAGAATAGGATGTGAATTAAAAACAGCTACTATCTTATGATTATAGCCAAAGGTCAAAGATGGCATATTAATTGTCCTGTTAACTCAAAAAGTGCAAAAATTAGAAAATCATTTGAGACTGGAAGCCAAACAGATGAAGGTGTTGGTTAACAATCAGTTCTAAGTGGCACTCTCTATTGCCACAGAGGCAGGATTAGACTTAGTGACTAGTTTTTAATGTGTAAAAATCTAAGGACCCATTTCATGCCTCGGTCTAGAAGTATTTCTAATTTACAAGTAGACGACAGAAGAGATGAAGTATGTCAGAACAGATACTACACTTTGATTTATATATTTGATTTTGACAAGAAAAATGTTAAAATAACTAAATTAAGCACGAGGCCAATCAAAAAATGGAGTCTATGGTCATCTTTGTCATTGTACCTTTATTGACTACACTAATCCTAGCTAGAGTTCTCAGTTCCATAATACCACATTCACACCAGAGGTTTTCCTACTTAAGATTCCCAAATCAAATGTTACAAATATATATATATAATCTGTAAAAATAGAAATGTATAAGTTTTTATTAAAAACCTAAAATTTCATTGGGGTGAGGAGGAAAAAGTTAAAAAAAATAAAAAATGGTGTTAATAAGGCTTTCCCAACACTTTCTAGATGGTAGCCTGCCTACTGTCTTCCAGCTAGTGTGGGACCGAAAATAAACATGTCAATCTCTAAATGGGGTTGAATTCTAGACAGGAAAAAAGAAAAAATAGTGTGGCGGAGTTGGCAGATGTATGATGTCACTCCAAGCTGGTTGAAAAAGAAAAACTGGGGCGTGAGGATCTTGAAGTTATCCTATCATGAGGGGTGGAGTTGACATTCAATCAACTAGCTGAGAACCTAAACTAGACAAAGGGGTCTGAGGTCTGACAGGACCTGGAACCATGCACGCTATTCTTAAGCTAGGAACATGTACTCCAGCTCGGCACCTCTTCGTGCACACAAGTTCGCTATTTTGATCCATCTTGTGTCACAGGTTGCGGGATTTAATCTTTTCCTATCACATCTGATGTTGACCTTCAGTTGGTGCTTGAAAAACGCGATCAGATCCTGATCAGCAAAAGATTCAACCTCACACTTCTCATTCAGTTGCGACGTCCACATCACCATTCTTACTACGGTCAGGATCACTAGAAACCCCATTCGTCTCTCTTTGTCAGATGGTTGCTCAGCACTCTGGATGACATAGGATGCATTAAGGGAGCGAGGATGTTCGGGATCAATACAAGTCATCACCTCATTGGCATCTGCCCAATATCGCCAGAGATCATTGCAATTGAAGAAAGCGTGCTCCGGCGTTTCCTCTGCTTGAAGCAATTAATTCTTATTTTTCCTTTACTAACTTCACCAAGGATTCACTTGAGAGTAATCTTTTTAATTGATTAAAGCATTTATCCACAAGGCTGTGCATATTTTATATTTATATACATGTGAATAGTTTTTGCAACAACAATAATACCTCCTTTCATAAATATCATAAAATCTTTTTATTTTTTATCTAACCACCACAGGAAGTTGACCAAAGCAATGAGAAATTAAAAGCCGCAGAGGCAAAGAAGAAAGTTGAGAACGGGAAGAAGGACGAAGAGCCAGTGGCCGTAGTGAAGGTGCAAGGCAGTGATCATCATGCTAATGACCAGAATGCCAAGGTGGATTCTAAGGATGGTGAAAAGGTGAAAGCTGACCAAGAAGGAGATAAAACCAAATTGAAGAAGCAAGAGGAGGGCGAGAAGAAACAGGAGGAATTGTTGCATAAATTGGAAGAACAGCAACAAGAGCAGAAAAAGATTCTTGAAGAACAACGAGAACTTTTGAAGGAATTGAAAAAACACAGGGAAGAAGAACACAAGGAAAAATTGGTAAGTGCACAATTAAGATGTTTTTTGAAATTTTATTAGCAGGTGTATAGTTATTGCCGATATTGCCCGGGACAATTGAGGAATGCAAGAACCTCAAGCTCCTACCTCTCAACTTCATAACTATTTTTACTCAATTTTTTTTTTTAATTCCTATTTATATGAAGTTATTTCATTTACCTCCTCTTAGGAGGTTACAGACGTGTTTAATGAAAGTGTTTCTGCGGAGCAAACTGGACTTGAACTTGGCATACCCAGATTTTCAGTCCATGTCATTAATCATTTCACCAGCCCCCTATTTCTATAAAGTTATGTATAATAGTCAATTTTTCCCCTTTTCTATTAACTATGATAGCTTCCAAACCAATACCATCATTTATTAATGCATTCTGCCAGCTATTTAGACCCATTCCTTATGTGTGTTTCCAGAAAATATGCATTCACTTTGCTTCCTTTCAAAATTTCATACATTTTTTCCGGGTAAGCTGGATTTCAAGATGCAATCAATTTACAGAAGATTTTCACTCTCATGCTAATATCTACTACCACAGCCACCAGAATTGCTGCAATTATTTCATATTTTCCTTACTATTATCTATGTAATACACTAAATTTTAAATCTAAATACAGACCAGTCTACTGGTGCTACCAGATCAGGCTGTCTGAAGAAATCGGCCTCCTGACTAAAAATTTGTGATTGCTTTTTTCCTTTCCCTTTGCAAAACTCAATCATGTTCTGCAAAGTCAAAAACAATTAAACCAAGAACCATAAATAAATATTTGGAGATGTAAAGAACTTGAAGCATAAAAAAATTTCCCAAATTACTGAATTCAGCAGTTTGAAATGCCATAAAACAAAAACAACAAACTAACCTTTTAAATGATACAGATGCTTCTTTCTTTCAATGAGGTCATTAGGTTTGTTTTTTTATTTTTTATTGAGAATCGTTTCTGTCTTATCTCTGTCAGATTTTCTAAATAAATAAAAAAAATAAAAAATAAAAAGCTGTTGTCAATTAAACTTCCATCATAAGTCCAAGTGCTTTCCATCTCCCAAAAGACTATTTTATATTTATATAGTGAGGTCTGCATTCAAGCCATACAACCAGAGAAAAAAAAATTGTTCTTTATTTATTTTTTTTGTTTTTTTAACTTTTTTTTTTTAATTTTGTGAAATTAACTTTCAAGTGGTCCCAAATTATTTGTAAATACAAATACTCTTTGTTAAGCCAAACTCTAACCTTATATATATCCAGATTGGCAATTGAACTTTACGTGTAAGTCCAGGTTGTAAACCTGACCACCCACCCCCTCCTTAAAAAATGTTGTACATTAACCTCATGGAATCTGCACTTGTGTTGGACAACTTGAATGATTTTTGTTTTTGATGAAAAATTGGATTTTTTTTTTTATTTATTTTTTTTAATAATTGGATGTTTAAAAAAAAAATTTTTTTTGTATTTTCTATTGTAAGGTTGGTGACAAAGCCAAAGAAAGTGTAGGAGTGCAAGGTGGTTTACAAGGAAACATCTTGAATAAATTGCAACCAGCAGCGATTAATGCAAACCAAGGTGTACAAGGGGTAGTACAAGGTCTTCCGAATGTTGTTCATGATCCAAATGTCATTGCTCCGCACCAGAAAGTTGTGTTGGCCCAGCAAAATTTAGCAGCGCAATCAAATCTTCAAAAGCAAAATGTTGTCCCCCAGCAAAATAAACAATTGCCAGCTGATAATCAGCTTCAAGTTAATTTACTTCCACAGGTAAACTTAACTTTTATCTTCATTGTTTGTGTGTGGTTGTTGGTTGATAGGTTATGTGTTTATTTACATTAAACTTTGAAGTAATAATGATTATTCTTCCGTATAGTATCTGGGTTTGAAATATATATATATATATACTAACAGAGAGACCCAAAGTTGCCTACGATTGAAAAAGGATTAACAAATGTTCCACACTTCCATTACTTTTATTGTCATTGAAATCGTTGAAATTGCCCATTTTATTCAATCAAATCAATTGATTACCTGCAAAGTACCACCGGGAAAAATCTCACATGCTTCCCTGCAGTGACTTGCACTGTAGAGAACATACTGTTGATTTTAAAAAAATATTTTAAAAATTGATTTTATAAAATTGTTTTAAAAATTAAAGTTTAAAATGCAAAAGTATCCTGGTTCAATTATATTCTAAGCAGATACATTTAAGACATATCTTTGTCTTAGCAAAGAATCTACTATTTTATATGCAAGGCCCTTCTGCTTGTCTAGTGATAAAACCTCTCAAATGCATTTGTGATATTAGGTTGTATAAGGGTTTTAATTTTAGTTAAAACAGACTGTTCTTTCTCTAATCAGATTTTTTTTGATTATTGATTTTCAATACTTATCAGAGACATTCTAATACAAAACCTATTTAAGAGCACTCCAAGACACATCAAGTAAATTTGTGTGGAATTTTAGCCCAGTCATTTCAGAATCCATAAAGAAAAAACTCCCACACACAGAGTAAAAACAGGAATTGTAATCAGATTTTACCTCAAAGCTCTAAGAATATGTAGCAATGAGCAGCTAGACGAGGAATTTGAATACATTGAATGCACCTTCCAAACTATAATACCCTCCATATTTCATACTAAATTCAAAAAGAAAAGCTCTGTAAATTTACTCAAAATGCAATCAATTCAGCTCCTAAATTAACTTAACATTTATAAGAAATTTAGCCCTTAATTGATCCTTTTGTTATGAACCATTTTTAGCTGTTTCACTCTTGAAAAGGTCCACGTAAAACAAATCAAGTTATTTATGGAAGACGGAGCTCCTTGTCACTCTGTTAAGGCGACACAACATTGATTGAGCCAAAATGGGATTAATAAACTTCCATGGGCAAGTCAGTCCTTGAATATGAACCCAATTACAAACCTTTTGGGGCATATTAGATTGGAACCTTTGCAAAAAGAAAAGGAAGGCATCTTCTAAGCTTGGACTTTTAGCATGATTGTGAATGTGCGTGTGAGGAAAATTTTCAACCTATATACTCAAAGAATTTTTGATCTACAGACTTGAAATTTGATATGTAGGGTATTCAGACATATGGAAAACTTTTTAATCTGTTTTCATCTGGGGAAAAAGGCCTATTATGGCGTCAAAATTGGTACTTGGGGGTCATCAGATTTTTATCTGTTAACTGTTTCATGACTGCACATGCATGGATCATTCACATGACAGCTTCCTTACATTAAGAATAAGTAGGTTTGAAAATAGATTGCAGCAAGCTGGCTTAATCGTTATCGTACTTGACTGTCTTCAGATTTTGGTTTCGATCTCAGTTTGAGTATTTTTTTTTTTTTACTTACAAGAAGTGAACTGTTTAGAAAAAACATAATACTCACAAACAATTAGTTTTTTTCTATTTTTTTTTTTACTTCATTTTTTTTTTTTTAAAGGAATTTAACATTACATTTAATACCAGGCAACGCCAGGTACATCTGCTAATATGTAAATCATTAGTTATTCCAAAAACCAAAAGATGTATTTAATTCACATTCATAAATTTTTATTATTTTCTTTTTTCCAATGCCTGAATTTTTTTTTATAGTATGTGTTTTATAGATTATCTGCATTTCATTTTAATTTTTATTTAGCAATATATAAAAAACAAAGAAAAAAAAAAGCGATATAAGGATCTATTACATCCCAAGAGAAATAACTCTACTTAACTCCGACATTTGTGACGGCAAGTTACTTCACTTAGATCTTATTTAATAAAAAAAATAGAAAGAAATATCGTACACACATAATTATAATTTCGAGGTGCATTTAATAAGTTTCCAGACATTTTTAGTATGAGCACTTTTGATTGAGAGTACACATATGAAACCCTAGTCCCCTTCGAAGTAATCTCTTCCGGCTGCAATACACTTTTACACTGTACCATTCCAACAACTTCTGGAAGGCCCCATGGAAGACCTAATGTGTGAGCATGTCAGTGGCTCTTGCTACAGCCTCTTTCACCTCATTTGGCTCATAACGACAGCTTCTAAGGTTTTCCTTGAGCTTAGGGAATAACCAAAAGTCACAGGAGCAAGGTGAGGAACTGTCTTAATGCCCATCTTGGTGGAATAGTCTGTGACAGGGATAGTTGTGGACTGATGCATTGTTCTGGTGCAAATGTCACTGACCCAATTTGAAGAGTGCTGGCCTCTTCCGATGGAATTTCTTCCTGAACTCCCTTAAAACCTCAACATAGTGTTCCTCGTTGATTGTCTGTCCAGTGGGAACCCAGTGCATGTAGATCATGCCCATGCTGTCAAAAAAAGGGATTATCATAAGTTTCTGGATGGATTTGCTGTCTGGCCTTCTTGGGTCTGGGAGAGCTAGCATGCTTCCATTGGAAACTCTGTCTCTTGGACTCTGAGTCATAGCAGTAGATCCAGCTTTCATTGTAGGTCACCAGTGCATCAAGAACTGCGAGATCTGAATTGATCAGTTCGACCATCTCCCTGCTATCATAACAACGTCTATCTTTCTGATCTTCTCTGAGCACCCTTGAAACAAACTTTTCAGAAATCCTCTGCATCTTCAGTTCCTTGCAAATAATTGTGTGTACAGTTCTCACAATGACATTAAACTGTGCACTTATTGTCTCTATAGACACACAACGGTCATTATCCATGAAATTCTTTATTTGGCCAATCAACTCTGGTGTTCTGACTTCCCTAATCCTCCCACACCTCTCATCATCCCTCACAGACTCCCTTCCCTCTTTTGAATTTCTTATACCACTCAAAAACTGATGCTTGATTTATGCAAGATGGTCCAAAAGCAGTCTGAAGTATTCCATACATTTCTGTGGCATTTCTTCCAAGCTTAAAACAGAATTTTATTGCATATCATTTTTTTAAAGTGTCCTCACGTCTAGATTGCATTTTTGAAGTTCACCAACTGTGACAATCAGGCTTTAGAAGGGTGTATTCCAATTCCTACTGTAGCTGTTCATTTAAACCTAAAATCATAAAAATTGGTCAGTTATCTCCTGTATGTATGGAAATAACATACTGAATACTGGTAAATAATATAACAATAATTTAACAAACATAAATGCCAACGCATATTTTTACAATAATTTAAGAGCTTTTGCGAGTTTACTCTACTGCTGTCCTACCACTTCCGGCTCTGGGCATAACCCACATCTACTGAGTATTTAGTTCTCTCCCACTGCAAGAACTGTGACACTATGGTCAAAAAGTAGGATTGAGAGGTCAGCACGTCAGAGAAGGAGCCCTCTGATTCTGCAAAAGATGTCTGTACAGTCCTGTTGGCACTCACGGCAGTGATTAGTAATAAAGAGAAAGGCAAAGCCTGAGAGGGTGGACCTCCAAAAACTGCACAGAACCAGCATCACACAGCAATAAACACGGAACAGGTCATTACAGGAAATGTCTAATCTCATTTGGAGCCCAATGGCTAAAAAGAGGCAAAATGCTTCTGCTGAGTAGTTGTGCATATTTGTAATTTTTTTCCTTTTCGTAGATGAGGTATGTTTTAAAATTAAAAAAAAAATAAGACCATGATGCCATTCTGGTTCAACACATTATGTTGGTAAATTATAATCTATATATTAATACGATAGTGTGTGTTATTTTTTGTGTCACGTTTACATCTTTTTTATTCCGAGTGACTGTCGTTTAATTAAGATTTTTTTATGAGTTTTGGTTTCGGTTGCACCCAAGTCATATGGATATATCTTTTTATTTTTGAAATCACAACTTTATAATATACAGGGTGACCCCCCCCCCAAAAAAAAAGCGGGCTCCAACTCTAATTAGGCCCCGTTTCTTAGTGTTTTGTTTAAATGAAATGAAACTTTGGTCATAACTAGTTTATTATATTCAAAACATCACATCAAAACACTAGGGGTTTTTTTTTGGGGGGGGGTTGCCTTTTTTTCTCCGTTGACTGTAAAATGCTCAGAAAAACAATTGAATGTCCTCTGTTTTTTTTTTGGGTCACCTGTATAAGAATCGATAGAAAATATATTCAAGCGTATTTTACAACCGGGCTATGCCGGGCATCCCTGTTAGCTTAGATTAATAAGTTTGCAGTTTTAACAAAAGAGCTACAATAATATCAGGGCATCTCCATTTACACTGAACATCCACAGAATGCCAACATCAATATATTACATATGAAAGAGTCCACTGTTGAATTTCCACAGAAACTGTGAGTTGAAAATTATTGAAATCTTTCAATATTGTCATTGTTTTTACCTCGTCTTGTACCCAATGGTTTTTGTTTGTTTTTTTAAAACTGCATTGTCATAGCCTTCACACACAACTCCTTACACACTACACACAATGTTTCAAGCTTATATCTTTAAAATAAATTTTATTCATTACTATCTTTTTCATTTGCTTTTCTCATGTTAATCCCTTTGTATTTCTGTACATCCATAAACAGTGGCCTCTTTCATCTAGAAATTATAACCAGAATTTAGACTTTTCATTGGGTGTTTGTAATACAAAATAAACGTTTTCTTTTTTTGGTTTTTTTTTTTTTTTTTTTCCAATAGAGAGATTCTGGTAATCTGAACGTACAACCAAATCCTCAGAAATTTCCACAGCAACAACCAGAACATCAGCAGCTGGCAGGCCAAGCAAATCAACCAATTGTCAACCAACAGCCGGCAGGCCAGGCCAATCAACCGATCGTCAACCAACAGCCGGCAGGCCAGGCCAATCAACCGATCGTCAACCAACAGCCGGCAGGCCAGGCCAATCAACCGATCGTCAACCAACAGCCGGTAGGCCAAGCCAATCAACCGATCGTCAACCAACAGCTGGCAGGACAGGCCAATCCATCAATCGTCAACCGACAGCCAGCAAACCAGGCATATCCAGTTCTGGCTAACCAGATCAATCAACCGATCGTCAACCAACAGCCGGCAGGCCAGGCTAATCCACCGATTGTGGCTAATCCACCGATTGTCAACCGACAGCCGGCAGGCCAGGCCAATCAACCAATCGTCAACCGACAGCCGGCAGTCCAAGCCAATCAACCGATCGTCAACCAACAGCCAGCAGACCAGGCAAATCCACCAATTGTCAACCGAGAGCCAGCAAACCAGGCAAATCCAGTTCTGGCTAACCAGATCAATCAACTGATCGTCAACCAACAGCCGGCAGGCCAGGCAAATCCACCAATCATCAACCGAGAGCCAGCAAACCAGGCAAATCCACGAATCGTCAACCGAGAGCCAGCAAACCAGGCAAATCCACCAATCGTCAACCGAGAGCCAGCAAACCAGGCAAATCCACGAATTGTCAACCGAGAGCCAGCAAACCAGGCAAATCCACGAATCGTCAACCGAGAGCCAGCAAACCAGGCAAATCCACCAATCGTCAACCGAGAGCCAGCAAACCAGGCACATCCAGTTCTGGCTAACCAGCAAGGGCGTCATTTGATGCTAGAAAGCATAAAGAAAGCAGATCATGACCCAAGTGTTCTCGGTAAAGAAAAAACTGTTCACAAAGATGTTTTAAATGAAGAACGCAGTGTCCGTCACAAACGAGATGTAGCGATGCAAATGAAAAACCAAAATCAATTCATTGACAAAGTTAAATCAGAGGAATTGACTGAAGAATTTGACGTAATTGACAAAAAACATTTTGCACCGATTATTATGCGGTCACTGAAATCAGCAAAAGAAAGGTAGTTCCTTTAAATTGAATGGTTGGATTTGAAATATTAAATTAGGATAGGATTTTTCATTCTTGTCCAGTATTTCCCTTATAATTAAAATCAAAGAAAAAGTCTGTATGTGTCTGTAGTGGAGCAAAAATATTATATTCCAAAAATCACAAATTAATCAAGTAGTTTTATTTTTAAATAAGAAAATCAAATTTTATGGCATCCGTCTTGACTGCCATTTTGAAAACAATCTAAAAAAAATAGGGAGGAGGGGAGATAATTCAATTATACAAACTTGCTAGTTGTAATGCCTATAAATTCCCATTAGTCACTTAAAAATGATTTCCTTTATAAAAATAAAACTACCTGATTAGTTTGTGATTTTTGGAATATATTTTTGTTTTCTCACAGGTACCTATCTCAAACATTTTTTAGTTTTGTTTTTCAATATGAGGAATTCTGAACAGGAATCAGATTTTTGTTACAAGTGTGGGGGCATGGTTCTCCTCTTGACCAAAAGAAATCTTATTCAGCAGATTTATTACAGCATTAATTGCTCAATGCTTATCTCTTAAATTTTATTTTCAATTCTTTTAATTAATTGCTAAAACATACTTTTTAAATTTTATTTTTCCTCCTCGGCCTTTTTTTTTTTTTATTTAATTTTTTTTTTTTTTTTTTTTAACCATCTATCCTGTACTATTTTTGAAGAATAGGATCCTGATATTGCAGACTAAAATAGCTGGAAATTTTTTCATAATTCAAAACATCTTTTGCCCTCTTCCCCCCCCCTTCCCAAGATCAAGTTCATCTTAGATGCTAGAAGATTGGGCAGTCATTTCATTGGAATTGGTAACTTTCCCCCCTGGCGGTAATTTAATTTGGACCAAAAAAAAAATGTAAATAGTAAAAAAAAAAAAAAAAAGTTACAGGCAATATTTTTTATGTTTTATTTTTTCCTACATAAAATTAAAAATTGTAAATATCCTTTTTGGTTTGTTACAGATTTCACATAGAACTGGTAGACTTGTCGACAAACCTAAAAGTTCGCGCTCGGAGCAAAATACATTAAAAATTTTGTATGGGTTTTATATTGTTATTCTTGTATATTATTAAATGCTCGTCCATCTACAAGTATCAACAATTTTCTCCACTCTCTGTCTGTGCCTAAATCTAAATGCAAATTCCATGAACATGGCTTCTTTCATAGATCTACCCGTTTGTGGAACTCTGTACTATAGGCCTACTTTTCAGCTGACTGCATCTTCAAATTCAATGTAAACAAATTTTTGTTGAGCCATCACTTTAAATAATTCATATTCTACTCAATTTCCACCAGTACTGATGACTATGCTGTTGTTTCACTGATCACCTTACAATCATTAACCCTTATCCTTGAGTGGCCTTCATGTGACTTCCTTGTTACAAAAAGAAAAAAGAGAGATAGGAATCAAGCAAGTTTACATGCATCATGCTAACTGGATTTTAAATTGGAACGATTCCTCATTTAAAAATATATGTAAGAAAAACAACATAAAACCATTTTTAATGCCTATATGTAATTTTTCTCATTTTGCTTTGGCCACTACCTTTAACGTTTGCCATCTTGTCTTTTGCCTATCGAAATTTGGCTTCATTTGTTGTATATTTCTGCTGTGCATTCTATGTCTGCTCAACACAAACGCTGACTCCACAATATATTATTGTACCATCTTTGTTTTAACTGAAGCATACTTATCTAAGTATGGTTAATGTAGCTTCAGAATATATTTCGCTATGGAGGGAGATGAGGTGGGGAGGGGGGAGGTATATCTCCAAAACATATTGTAGGAGTAAGATATATTTCCATTCTATGAATGTCCAACACGAATGCAAACTCCACAATATTATTGTACCATCTTTGAACAGAACAGATACTACAGTTTGATCTTAGCCTGAGAACCAAGAGTGTGTCTTAATTAATTTCACATTATACACAACAAATAAAATTTTTTTAAGTTACTTTTTCAACAATTGGGCAATTTCATCTTTTAAGAGGGGTGGAGGATGCTAATGTATGTACAAACATAAAATTGCCTTAGCATATTCTTATATAGATGTCAAAATCAGTCCTGTTCTATTGAGGTCTGGATGTTAGATAGGTGAATAAAGTTTTGTTATAAAAATTACACATATATTATTCAATGCCTGCTGCTGACTGAGGTACATAGGTTTTTTTACATTGGGATGTTTGATAAAATTCTTCCAAGTGAGATTTATGGTGAACCAAGGGCTAAGATGCAATTACGAAGAAAGTTGGATTTGAATGGACATATTCTCAGGGAATATTCAGTGGAAGCCATAACAGACAAACATCTGGAGTGATTAGAGATGAGGACGGACCCCCTCGCCCTCCCTCTTCTTCTTTTTTTTTTTGTAAGAAGAAAAGCTTTGGGAGCAAAAGAACAATGATAAATATTTTTTTAAGGAGACAATTTTTTTTTAAGAGAGATATTTACTTTTTATATCTGCAGGTACTCAAAGTGGAAATATAACAAAAAAAAAGAAAAAACAAACAAAGAATATTTTGAATGTTATGTTTACCCCGGTTGATTTAAAAAAAAATAAAATAAAATAAAAAGCTAGGTACTATTTTCACATTTTAAAATGTATAGTTATTAGTGATGGGACGATTCCAATATTTTTCCTGATTCTGATGCTTTAAAAATCTCTAAATATCTAGCTATAGAGTTGTCATGTTTTTTTTGTTTTTTTGTCTGTTTTTCTGTTATTTTATTTTTTTTAATTTTTAGCTTGTGTAAAACCCCATGTAATATGTGCAAAAGATACATTTATGGAAGATGATTTTAGTTTTATGTGCAGTTTTAAATCGCCAAATATTTATCCACCAGCAATGGAAAATTAAGTTTAAAAAAAAAAAAAAAAAAAAGACAAAAGAATCGTTTTTGGAATCAGAATTAGACACAGATTTTTCCAATACCCACAAATGTTCAGATTTAATTGTCCCAATACTAGTAGTTTTCCTTATTTGGGGACGGGGACCTGTCATTGTCTTCAGTAACATTAATATCTATAGATAGGTTTAAATATATACATATACATATATATATATTTAGCAAATTCAAATGGAATTCCTAGTAAAAGCCCTTTTACTATTATTCAAAAGTCAGTTTATTCTAGAACCTATGTGGTACTTCTGCAGAATATGAACCACGTTATCATCAGCATATTCCAACCGGTTGCATAAACTGCTGGAAGTTGCCAAACGAAAGCTGTGATCTTTTTTGCAAAAGCACTGGCCAATGTTAAAACGCTAGCAAATGGTTAAAAAAATTAATGAAAAAAAAACAAATATAAAAAAGTCTTTGTAGGGTAATTTCAATGAAAAAATTTTTTGTTGCAAAGAAAATACAATGAAAACTTAATGGAAAAATTATAAGAAATTTTAAAAATTAAATGATGAGTTCAAATAAAGTGAAAAAAAGACATAAGTTTTGATGAATAAATATTTTTGTCACATCACAAAGAAAATATAGCAAACAATTGTTTTTTGTTTTATGAATGTTTTCATTCAATTTTTCTTATGTTTTCTTTTTTTTTTTTTGCCGACTTTTTTTGCAACCTTACCGAACGTTTTAGCACCTTCTGGCAGTTTATGGAATCTGTCAAAGATATGTTGATGAAACATTAGTTTTAGCACGGTTTGTATTTTGCATAAGTACCATCTGTAAAGATTCTCATCGTTATTGAGAAGCCTTTTTTTAAGAGAATCTTTAAATAATAACATTAATGTTAAGATGTCCACATATGCTTCTAGAACAGTAATTTCAAGGTTATGAGGGTTTTTTTGAAGCATAAGAACAATGTTTTTTTTATATTTAATGTTTTACTTTATATGTTTCAAGCGGTCTTCTGCTTTTGATCATAAATTTTGCTATTTTTTTGTGATCAAGAGCAGAGACCCACTTGAAATATAAAAAATATTAAATATAAAAAAACATTGTTTTTATGCTTCAAAAAACCCTTATAACCTGAACTGAGATAATAACTTTGATATTCATATGTTTCGGCCAATGTGACCTCCGTCCTTCTTCAAATGTCTCATTTATTTACATATGATACATATTCCTCCATATATAAATTCTGATTGTTTATCATTTGCCTACATGCAGCATGCATCCTTGGCTGGTTGAGCAGGCTTCTTCTAAAAAAAAAATTAAAAAAAAAAAAAAAGGAAGTTTAGTTTCTAGGGAATGTTAAATTTACAAACCATCTCTGATCAAGGGCCATTATGGGGTGGGGGCATGGGAGGGGTTGTCATCATCTTCCTCCAACATACAACACCAAGTATTCCGAAATGGTCACCCATCTGGTACTGACCATGCTCAACATCACTTATAACCGGTGTATGAACTAATTTATTGGAAATTGGTTTTATCGAATTAAGAAATGCTGATATGTAGCTTGACATTAGCGTGTGCTCAAATAAATTTGAGAGAAAAATAACAGGAAAATTGTGGGCTTATCCAGAACCCCCCCTCTTAAAAAGACACAAAGTAAAGAAAAATATGCATGATGTAGGTACTCGTGACAGAAAGAACATATCGTATTCCAAAAATCATACCTTGATCAAGTAGTTTTATTTTTAAATAAGAAAATCAAATTTTATGGCTGACTAAAAAGGAACTGTCTTGCGACAATATTGAAAACCGTTTAAAAAAAAAAAAAAAAAAGCAAGACAGCTAATACAGATTTGCAAGACTTTTGTTGTAATATCTATGAAGTCCCACTAATTGCTTTAAAATGATTTTTTTATAAAAAATAAAGCTACATGATCAAAGGGTGAATTCTGGACAAGCACTACAATTTTTTTTTTTTTCTTTTTTTTAGCAAATTTAGAACAACATTGATGAGAGGGGGTGTTAAGGATATTTTTGTAATTGATCCAGGGTGTCTGGACAACACCTCCATGATATCCTGCTGCTTCAACTAAAACTGACCTTGTTTTCATGGAGCACTCAGATACATAAATCCATAAATCTTTTTCTCTAACTTGAGTTTTATCTCAATTAAGTTTTCATTTTCAGTTGAATTTTATGGCAATGTGTTACTCATCAAAATTATCTCCCTTAATTAGAATTAAGATCTAATCTGTAAATTGTATCAAAAAAAAAAAAAAAAAAATCATTATTAACAATTAAATCCTAAGACAATAACTTGGTAGCATTTTATTTGGAGTTTACAATTTATTGGGTGCAGAGTTTATTTCATTACAAATTTGTAAGGATTTATAGGTATTTTCTTTTTTTTTCTTTTTTTTTTTTTTCTCTGAGATAATAAAACTTTCATATTAAAATATTTTTTAAAAATTGCTTATTTTTGTATTTATTTTATTTCGTTTTTTTTTTTTTTTTTTTACAAAATATCTGTCAATGATTTATTTTTTGGATATATATATATATATATATATATTAGTAAATTATGAAAACATATTTATGCCAATTAAGCTGCAAAATCTTCTGCGTTTCATTCCCATAGGGATTCTTCAGGCTAAAATGCATTTTAGCCTGACAATTTCCAACGGGAATGAAATGTGAAATATTCTGTGTACCTTAATTGTCATAAATATATTTTCATAACTTACTACCTAGCTTTACTCCTGTATTGAGCACTGTTGAAATAAATATTATTAAATTTATATCTCCTTATAGTATTTAGTATGAATACATCAAATGATATATATAAAAGCTTTATGGGAGAAAACACCAGCAAAGTGCTCAATTATAAAAAGAATATTAATATAAGAGGATAATATTTACCATTCAAACACAGTAGTATATGGGTAAGTGGCAATTTTATTCATTTAGAACTGCTTTAAAGCTTCATCGCTCACTCATTTTTCGACCCAATTTCAAACAATTATTATATATTATTAAGCCATCACCTTCTCAGCTATATTGTGAAAAAAAATATTCAATTTTTGTTCAGTAAAACAAGTTATGTATTTACTGGTGTTCAAAAACGTAAGGTGAGTGACATTTTTTATGACTGGTTTCCATAGCAACCACATCGCTTCAGCGACTACTGTTGTTACCAATTCACCACTCTCACAAAAAGAAAAGTAACAAGTGAAACAGAAAGAATGAAAGGGAAATAATTGGGATTTTATTGAAAGCAGACGAGTGCCGTACATTGTTATTACATATGTGTATGTTATGTTTATGGGGGAAAAAAAAATAAGACTGAAATTAAAGAACAAGTGAATTTACTTGAAGCCTGGGAAAATCATGGATTACAATAGAAAAATGCGAGCATGAAAAGTAATATGGTTAAGGTTTAACATGGAAAAGTAAAGGACTAGTTGTTAAAACTGGAAAAGAAAAGGACAAGATATTCTACTAAAAAATATAAATTTATAACTTAAAATATTGCAACATTAGGAAGTTTTTTAACATTATATAATCAATTCTTAATGCTGCAATATTTTCAGTTATAAATTTATTTTATTTTTTACTAGAATATCTTGTCCTTTTCTTTTCCAGTTTTAACTAGTCCTTTACTTTTCCATGTTTAAACTTAATCATATTACTTTTCATGCTCGCATTTTTCTATTGTAATTAATATGCGTTATAGAAGATCAGAAAAACATCTGTACTGTTAGTTTCAAATCCACAACAAACTGTTTGTATCTGTCACCTTGGAAGACACCATTTCCGGGAGAAACAGATATAAACAAAGGCTGGTCCCCTTGGTTTTGGATTTGAAACCAACAGTATCAGTGTTTTCTGATCTTCTGTAACACAAATATAAAGAAATAAAAAAAAAAATGTGTATGTATGTTTGTTATATATTTGTTAATTGGCTACTGTTCATAGCTAAGGGCCAAAACCAGTTAAGGGTAGAGAGATTCCAGGAGAATAACTAGTCCCCCCCCCCCCGTGAAAAGGAGGAGGAAGAATGGGAGTTAGCGTTTGAGCTTTGACAGAGCTACGAGTCAGTTCAGTCACAGGACCTTTCAATAGCGAACTGTATTGTTCGATCTGGTCAAGCAAAAATTCGTCATTGTTGCAAGTCTGTCACAGCCCACAATGTGTGTGTGTGGAAAGAGAGAGGCATAAAAAAACAAACCAATATCAATAATTTCTCCCACTCTTTATCTGTGCCAAAACCTAAACATAGTTTGCATGAACAAAGCTTCTGTTTTCCTACTTTTTACCTGATTACAATATGATCATCTTCAAGTCTAACTTGAACAAGTTCTTGGTGAGCCATCCTCTTAAGTAATCCCATTTATCCCACTACTAACGATGACTATGACATTTTCACATTGACTACTGTACGCTCATTAACTCTTATCCTCGAGTGGCATCCGGGCCTTGATAAGTGGTGATTCCTTTGTTAAAAAAAAAAACTACAATCAGTTTCAAGTAAAACAAGTGAAGCATGCATGGTCCCCTGTGATTGCACAGTGAATGAGGCATAAAAAAAATGACTAAGTTCAGCATTTGCCCCATTTAGCCCCAAAAGTCCCCAAGGCCTGAACATATTTGAGTTCAGCACCATGCTAAATAGACATACGCAGAAAATTTTCGACAAATATGGTAAAATAGTCCCAAAACTGGAGTGTTTTTATTAGCCCTAAAAGAGCCCCTGGGACACACCCAAAAGTTATCTCAAAGTATAGACAAGCAAAATTATATAGAAATCAATTGATTACAACTTTTCGTAAAGTTTTATAAAAATCCAAGGCATCAATTTTTTTTTAATAAGCACATAAGTGTCTTTTTTAGCCATTTTAACCCGAAAAGCACCCCTAGAGGGGGGCAACCGGAATTTTCCCGGAAAATCCATTTTTACTTTTTTTTACTCATGTCATGTTTAATGTCTGTGCAAAATTTCAAAAAGTTCCAAGGCTTAGTTATTGAGAAAAGTGCGGACAGACGAACGGACAGACAAGGGTGAATTTACAGGTTCACTCTCTTTTGCCGGGGGACTAAAAGTCAATATTAAAACAAACACTGAATGCACATGTCTAGAGGTTGTGTTTGGTTCTCTCACACTGGAAGAACTTACACACCAGGGTTGGAAAGTGGCATTGAGAAGTTAGTGCCCCTCCTGGGGAAGGAGGCACTCTGACTTGCAAAAAGTGCCGGAGCGGCCCCGTCGCCATTCCCAGGTGAGGGCGCCTCAGACGATTAGCAAGAAATTAACCCCTTCTTAAAGAGAGAAGGCAAAGCCTGGGAGAGTGGACCTCCAAGAACTGCACAGAACTAAACTCCCATCACAAAATCAACAGGAACCGGATCATTACAGGAATGGTCTAATCGCTGTTGATTTTGGGGGCCCGAGGATAAAAGTCCTTGTGGCAGGGGAATGCATATGTAGAGAGGAGGAGAAGGCAGTCATACTCTCATCATGAATTGCAAAATTAACATTTTCAGTTTTCAGAGTCAAGTCGGTTTAAATGTTATTGGAATGTTTTCGTAAAACAATTCAACATAGTCGACCAAGAGATTATTTAGTAAAAAAAAAAATTTTAAACAGACTAACTTTTCATTTTTACAAAGGAGTCACTGCTTATCAAGACCTGAAGGGCACTCAAGGATAAGTGTCCTGGTGGTCAGAGAGCCAACACCATAATGATTGATAATGGTGGGACTTGCATAGAATTTGATTAGTTACGAGTATGGCTTAACAACAATTTGCTTATATTGAACTTGAAAGTGACCATGTTGTAGTCAGCTGGGAAGCAGCCCATTAATGTTTCATAGGTGTGTATTCTAAGGAAAGAAACTTTGCTCATAGAATTTAATTTAGACACAGAGTAGAGAAAATTATTGACTAGTTTTAACTAGACGAGTGTTTGCTGTGAATGTTTTATGAGATTTATATAGATTGATGCTCGGTTTTATTTTTAAAAATGAAATTACCTGTAAAGAGAAATGTTGTAACCTCTGACCTCCTTCAGATGCATTTTGACAATGGTTTTTATTGGTGGATGCTGGGAAGAATGGCCAATAGGTATCTCCTGTCTTTGCAGTAACTTCCATTTTTGTTGGATCCTCTCGTTAAGTGGGCTTAATGCCTTGTCTGGAGCGATTTCCATTAAAAAAGAAATAAAATAAAAAAAATTAATTTTGTTACTGTATTTGTCTTTTGTATTCCTGTTACCTGAAGTTAAAAAAAAAAAAAAAGCCAATATTCACAGGATACTGACTGGGTACACCATGTTGACTACAAAATGGAGCCCCTATCACTATGATGTCTAGATCTTCCTCTGAGCCCACAGCTTCTATAGTTCTTAGGTGTCATATTTTTCCTTTCCATTTTCTGTTTTATTTTTGTCAAATATTTTACAGACACTTTTACCTGGTGGATAGATAACTCTTTACTTTGTATTTTTTATTTATTTATTTATTTTTAATTAAAATCGCTCCAGACAATGCGTAAAAACCACGTGTTGTAAAAAGCTAAGGAAGAAAATTTACTTCAGTGTTAAAAACTATACAAAGATAAATGTTAGATGAATAGATTTTGATCCAGAAAACAGCAATTCTTTCCTATTTGTCAGAAACATACCTCTGAATGTGAGGACTAAAAAACACAATAAGGGAAGCAAAAGTCACAAAACCTACTTTAAGGTCCATTTTATATTCTCCCATTACTACTAGTAACTTATTATCGTGTAGGTTTCTCCAGTTCTCCTGAACTTGCGCAGTTTAATAATACTAAATCAGCAATGATAAAAGGATGTGGTACTATCAATATTACACCTCACCCCCAAGTGTTGGGAAGTAAAAAGAAATAGGACATAGGGTCAATCAGCAGAACAATGAAAAGGGAGTTATTCACCGGGGTAGACAAAAGGAAGCTGACATTGAATTGTTGGTGAAGGTGTGACAATGACAGCAACAAAGGACCGAACAAGGGATGTAGATATATCTAGAGTTGGTTTGTGGGCATTTTTGAGAATGGCTATGAGTTTACGATAGTAGTGTTATATTATGGGGCACCAAAAAGGCTTATGTTACGTTGTGTGTATGAATACGTTCTGTAACGACATACATGTTGAATAGCTGGGTTTTATATTTTATCTGTATAGTCATGTACGTCTATGTATGTACGTCATATCATTTAGTTCATTGTCTTGTGTGTATATTTTAACATTTATGCAACATTTCTAACAGGAAACGATTGACGTGGACGTATCAAAAACAGTTGTAGACAAACAGTTCTTTTAACAGATGTAAATAACACAACACATATCTGCATTATTTACGAACATTTATTTTCATGATCCGACCGGCATCTTCAGAGATTACACGTTTTTACATCTTGGCTGCCTGAAATGACGTCACCCCCTGCACCATGGAGAGACCCTTTTTGAGTCGTCCGGTCTCTCTGATGTCCAGTTAACAACTCGTAGAATCTCCCCAAACCTACATTTCGTCACATGTCTCATTACGTGCCTCAGACCAACAGCTGATGTAACCCCAATCTAGTTATTTGTTTATGCGAACCAAAAATAATGTTTACATTTATTTTCTATTTTCACATTCCTTTTGTGATATTATATTATTTGCTGTCAATCATTTTTTCCCCAATTTAATTGTTTAATTTTCTAATAATAATTGATCCAGCGACCTGCTGTCGTTCGAATCAATTAATAATAATAATGTTTTGACCCTTGGCCCTGCTTGCTACAGTTAACACAGATACTACATTATGATCACAGCCCAAAGTAGGAACGGTTTACAGATGGGCTTGAGTTGTCAGTTGAAAACAGTTACGAGTTTGATACAGTGGAAAGTAGATTGTGGCTTGGGCCCGGTCGAGAGAGTCTTGGGAGATCAGGATTTGAAATGAGCTGACGTCAACTGACAAACTTTGCCTCAATAGAATGTAGATGTGGACCTTAGCATGTGCAAGAATTATAAAATCTTCAGTATGTTTTATTGAGTGAGTTTTTTTTGACGTAGGAGCCACCACTTATCAAGGCCTGGGGGGGGGGGTTAATGAGTGTACAGTAGCCAAATGGACAATATCATTGTTACCATTAGTAGTGGAAATTTGGCAAATTGGATTACTTAAGGGAACAACTTATCAAGAATTTGTTTATGTTGTACTTGAAGACAACTGAATTGTAGTTAGCTAAGCTGGAAATCAGGCAAATGGAAGAGAGTTTCACAGGCGTGTAGTTCTAAGAAAGAAGCTTTGTTCATGGTTTCTTATTGGTTGCTAGCAGAGCGTGGCTTCATTTGATTGGTCAGTTTCTATCGCCAATGTCTATAAGTAGAACCTTTCCATTTTTTATAATCGTACCCTCTAATTTTAGAGGATAAGTCTCTTTGCTGCTTCGGTGCCTTGGAAACTGGGTAGAAAGTACTCAAGAATTCATTGTTGACACTCAGCCCGACAGGTGTGGGGGCCAGGAACCGACCCAATACCTGTAGGACTGAGGTACACTACCTGTGTATCACCCAGGAGGTCCACCCTCCCAGGCTTTACCACCCGACTTTCAGGTGGGGTAAGTTTATTGCTTGGTGCCCTGACTAGGGAATTTCAACGAGGATGCTCAAGAAGAGCATTTTGTAGAGGCAATAGTGCCCCTCCTTTAGGGGAGCTTGCCTATCTCTCACTTTCCAACCTTGTGTCACACATGCTCTGGTGGGGAGCATTCAAATATCTACACTCTAATTATAGCTTCGACTGCTTGGAGATTTGGGTAGAAAGTAATAGTCAAGAATCCGTTCTTGACACTCAGCCTGACAGGTGATGGGTCATTTATGTTGCTCACTAAATTCAATATGTTATTGCTATACATCTTATGAAATGACTGACCAATTTTTATGATTTCAGGTTCAAATGAACAGCTACAGCAGGAATTGGAATACACCCTACTAAAGCCTGATTATCACATTAGAAGGATTTCAAAAATGCAATCTGGACATGAGGACACTTTAGAAGAATGATATGCAACAAATTTCTGTCTTAATCTGGGAAAAAATGCCACAGAAACGTATGGAATACTTCAGGCTGCTTTTGGACCATCTTGCATGAATCAAGTATCATCAAGTATCATGATTTTGAGTCGCATAAGAGATGAATCAAGTATCATGATTTTGAGTGGCATAAGAGATTCAAAGAAGGCAGGGAGTTTGAGAAGAGGAGTAAGGAAGTCAGAACACGAGAGTTGATTGGCCAACTAAAGAATTTCATGGATAAGGACAGTCTTGTGTCTAGAGACAAAAAGTGCACAGTTTGATGTCAGTGTGGGAACTGTACACACAATTATTTGTGAGGAACTGAAGATGCAGAAGAGTTGTGTTCCAAAGGTGCTCCATCCTTGTCACAAACTATTTTACCAAAACAGTTTCTCACCCTTCCTACATAGTCCAGATCTTGCTCCTTATGACTTTTCCCTAAGCTCAAGGAAAACCTTAAAGGCTGTCGTTATGAGCCAATTGAGAAGATGAACGAGGTTGTGACGAGGGTCATTGACATGCTCACACAAGAGGACTTCCGTGGTGCCTTCCAGACGTTTTTGGAACAGTACAAGTGCATTGCAGCCGGAGGAGATTACTTCAAAGGGGGCTAAAGTTTCATATGTGTACTATCAATAAAAATGGCTATACAAAAAAAGTCTGGAAACTTATTGAAGGCACTTCATGCCCTCATTTTGGATTTTTGGATAGCTATGTCAGTATTGCCTATTACAACTCTGACTACTTCTGAGAACATTGAATCTAATGATCAATTTGCCTATTGGAATAACTTAGCAACTGCATATCCTTTCATTTGTATTTTTATTTCTTTTCTGAATTTCATGAATTCTTACACTAACTTTTTTTTGCATATATGCTTAGTTTTCATATAATGCAGTTTCAATTTATGCCAATACCAGCAAATTGCTTTACTATGATAATTATTTGCTAAAATCTTTTTTCTGACGAAAAAAATGCATTCTTGAAACTCTGCGGATTAAGGAAATCTTAATATTTCTTTTTGGGTATCGTGTTGAAAAATAAATTCTTGTAAATTATAATTTACAGTCTTTAATTGTGTTCTTTTATTAATTTAATTTTCAAATAAAATTATCACTTAAAAAAAAAAAGAAAAAGTGAAGGACTTTGCTGCAAACTCATTTCAGACAGATTTGACTTTTTTTTTTTCTTTTTTTTTTACATGGGGATCACCATGGGGAGCCACTCAGGGATAAGGGTTATTGCATGTACAGTAATCAATGAGATAGTATTGTAGTAATAATTAGTATTGGAGATTTGATAAAGTGTCTTACTTAAGGGGGCGGTTTGTCAGGAATTTGTTTATGTTGGATTTGAAGACATCCAAGTTGTAGTCAGGTGGGAAACAGGCGAACGGAAGAGAGTTCCACAATCGTGCACTGCTGAGAAAGAAGCTCTGCTCATGAAATTTACGTTTGGATTTAGGCACAGATAAAGAGTGGGGAAAATTATTGACAGTAGTTTCAGCCAGACGGGTGTTTCTCATGAAAGACTGGCAAGGGGGGACCAGAGATTAGAGCTCAGACGAGCACTTGCCATGGAAATAACAATAAAACAAAGACAGGCTTGCAACGTCTCTTCTGTGGGAGAGAGGCTGCAGGGAAGAGAAAAGGGCATCCCCCACCAAACCACAGAGTCTATTTTGTACTCTGTCAAGGCAGGATAGGCTGTTTTTAGCAGCTCCTGCCCAGATGTGGCAGTAGTACTCCATCCTTGGACGTACTTGGCTTCTATACAGATAGAGAATTGCATCAGTAGTGAGATATTTTCTGGAGCGGTAGAAGGATCCCACCATTTTCCCAGCGTCCCTGGCAACAGATTTGATGTACATGTTCCATTTCAGATCAGGAGTAAAGGTCAAACCCAAAAGCTTGTCAAAACATGGAGCCTCCCCAAGACGAGAGCCATCCATTTCAATTGATGCCAGATGGGGATCAGAGCGTTGATGATGTAAAGATAGAAGCTTGGTTTTGGATGCATTAAAAGTGACCAGCCACCTCTTCCCCCATTGTACCACACGCTCAAGATCAGAGGAGAGAGAATTAGAAAGAACTTTGTCATTTATGGCCTTTGATGTGTTGCCATAGATGGTCGTGTCATTAAGCATAGATGTCAACGAATGATTTACGTATGTGTTTTAGGAGATCATTGATGTAGATCAGGAAGAGAGTTGGGCCTAGGATGAACCTCTGGGGGACTCCAGCATTAATACTGTGGGCCTCTGATTTCTGCCCATCAACCACTACTCTTATGAACCTATCAAAGAGAAATGATTTAATGATTGAGAAAACATTTCCAGTAATACCGTAGCTGGAAATCTTGTGAAGTAGGCCTTTATGGCATACCTTATCGAAGGCCTTCGATATGTCAAGAGCAATTGCCCTGGAAAGGAAACCTTTGTCAAGAGATTCACTAATCCTATGTGATATAACCGTTAGCACATCTGCTGTAGATCTTGCAGAGCGGAAACCATATTGCATGTCACTAAGAAGGTTGTTTCTGTTGAGGTGGTTGACTACTTCTTTATTTAATATGGATTCCAACAACTTACTCATGACACACAGGAGACTTATTGGTCTGTACTGAGAGGGAGATGACTTTTCACCTGAATTCTTAAATACAGGGCATACTGATGAGGTTTTCCAGGGTGTTGGAAAGCACTTCTTCTTAAGGCAACGCTTAAACAGTTTTGTAAGTATGGGGGCAAGTTCTGGTTGGAGCTTTTTCAGCGCTATAACTGGAATGCTGTCAGGGCCAGTTGCTTTACTGGAATCAAGGTTCTTGATTAGCTTGGCAACCTCACACACAGATATTTGTATGTTGCATAGCGTGTTGTCTGTTATAGGAGGAAATACAGGGAGTTGATGGCCATTGTCGCATAGGGTAGAGTTAGCTGCAAAGTTCTTGGCAAATAGTCTGGCCTTGTCTGATGCTGATGAGATGACCTCAGGTCTACTGATGATAGTTGGGATAGAACGCATGCTTCTGTTTAAGATCCTGTTTGCTATTTGCCAAAACTGGGTGGAACCAAGCCGCTGCTCAGCTACTTTGGATTTAACAGACTGAGCATATAGCTCTCTTGCATGTTTTATTACTCTTTTACAGTGGTTGCTGGCAGTCCTGAAAGTAGCTTTAGTCTCAGTACATCTATTACGTTGGTAGCTATGGAAAAAGTGATTTCTGTACGCAATAGCAGCAGCACATTCAGGAGAGAACCATGGCTGGCTGTTAGGTTTTTGTTAGAATTTTTTGGATGGTATGAATCGGTCTATGCCTACAATTAACCATTCGGTCATGTCTGATACCATAGAGGACACATCCTTTTTAAACATGGAATGCAGAGGTAGATCAGATATGAATGTACGGAAGCTATCCCAGTCAGCCATAGAGTATCACTATACAATACGGTGGAGAGGTACGTCTGAAGACTTATTACATATCATTTTAATCTTAACTACTACAACAGAATGGTCAGAGGAGACAGAACGGAACATGAACACAGTTCAGGGGAAGTTGTGAGGAAAAGGTCTAGAATGCTTGCATATTGACCAGGTGTATTGGGCACCCGGGTGGGTTCGTGAACAATCTGAGTGAGATCATAGGCAATGACAAAATCATGACAAAACCTCCCCTCATCATCGGTTTTATTTGAGTGGGTCAGCCATTCCACGTTATGGACATTGAAGTTACTGCAAATGTGAATGTTAGCCGAAGGATGAGCAGACAGGATGTGGTCAATTTTCTCAGATATACTCTTAAAGATAGTAACCCCACTGTTGTGGGGGCGATAGAGGGCAAATATAAATGCAGTGGTGTAAGCTAGTGCAACCCGGAAGCACATATAAGATAAATTAGGGTCTTCTCTGGAGATATCCCTACCACATGGAAAGCCATCTTTGATGTAGGCACATATTCCATGCCCATGGCGATCTTGGGGGTCAGATTTAGATGTTAAGTTGGAGTATCCTTTAATTATGAATTCGTCTAGAGAAGTGGTTGGCCCTATGCAAGTTTCACTTAGAAAGAATATGTCCGGTTTCGTCTCCTGTAATTGTGTTTCAACCTCTGGAAGGTTGGAACGTAGACCCCTGATGTTGGAGAAGGAGACCTGGTAGTAGGGGTCTACGTTGTAGGATGGGGTTCTAGGTTTATTCGTGTTTCTTTTTTGGAGATTTGTCATAATTGTTGAGGTTTTGGGGTTTGACTTGATTGGAGCAGAATAGAGAGGGAAAATAAGAGAGAAAAAGACAAGAAATTTTTTTTTTTTTTTTTTTGTAGCACATGATAAGGTAAAGCCGTAACAATTACTCACTAGTATGGCATCGAGAGGCCCTACCAGAAACCACTGTATGGTCCAGAATCTATTCACCAAATGGCAATACAGCAGCCCCGGTACTTTGCACCTGCTGATAGGACAGCCTCCTTAGTGGTTAATCCAAGGTTCGGGTCCCTGACTATCAAGCGGGTAATGTCAGCCCAGATGAAACGTTTACCTCCAGCACCCTTACTAGTGACATGACCACAAGGATAGCCATAGAAACAGAAATTTTCCGACATCTCGAGCTACTCTTTACAAAGTACTACCGACCTGGAAAGCAGCTTTTTCTTCACCCTTTGTCAGAAAAATCATTCATTGGAAATGAGGACTAAAGGACAAAAAAGGAGAAGCGAGAGTTACTGGAGCTGCCGATAACACATCCACATGCATTATCTACTCTCCATTGGGGAAAAAAAAATAAATAAATAAAATAAAATAAAAATAATAAAAAAAAAGGTGAGAAGGACTTATTAATATCTACTTAGTATAAGTCCGTTACCCCATTCCCGGCTGAGGATAGTACTTGAAGATAGTCTCCCATTCCATGTTAAACCGTTCCAGCTCGACCCCATAATAAATATGCTATAATGGAACTTTTATCAAATTGAAAAAGTCTGGTTACTTTTAACTCGTTTAAAAAGCTGGTTGCTAGTTACTTTATTCTTTCTCCGTCATTGTAATCCTATGGACTGCCTTCTTCTACATACACATCCCAGATCGCTAGAAGATGTTAAATAGGAAATAGAATGACAATATAAAATGAAAGAGAAATTAAGAACAAGGGGAGAATGACAGGGCAATTGTGTTGTACCAACAAGTGACGTCATGTTGTTCTTCAAGGAGACAAAGCAAAACGAGTGAGCAGACACATAGATGAGTTCAGAGGGGCCATAGAACAGAGTTAATCTTAGCTGAGATTCTAAATCTGAAGATGGGAATTGAACTCAAATATGAATACTAGTGGTGGAGCCCCAACAATACACACACACACACACTTTTGTGTATTTGACTTGTTGAACACTATGTATATATCTGTGAATGTGCTTATGATGGACATTCTTAAAGTAATTCCTCCTATCTTTTTATTTGGCCCGAATGTATCAATGAGTGTGGCACAATGAGTGAGAGATCTTTTGGGGAGCTCAAAAGCTCCCCACATTTTGAGCCCATGTACCAAACTTGCTCTCATCAGGAAGCACGCACATGTCATGCAGGTGCTGTGTGATTTTCAAAATGCCAGAATATATCAACCAGGTTTGACTGACAGTTGTTTACAAAACTTGGTTGTGTCAAAACAATCAGAGACCCCAGAATTCGAAAGGTCAAACCAAAAAGAACTTGTCATCAAGGTTTACAAAAACAATGTTCAAGTGTTATGTATGCATGTCTCTCTTTCCTTTCATGCTGAGAATTGAATCGTACTGTAAGAGGGTTGAACATTGGGTGCTGAGTTGGCTGAATTGCCATGCGTGATGCATACGTAGGGTCAGTTTTAATGTGCTCCTCCCATGTTAAAATAAAATTATATTTATATTTAAAAATACTGCCTTTGCTCGCTATTTTGTGAAGTGTTCAATTTTCAGAGAAGTGCTCACTGTCATGAAGAATGTCGACAATGGAAATGCTGCCCATAACGATATAGACTCGACGACCAGCCCTGCCCATCAATTATAACTGATGCCACATCAACCCCTTGATGTAAGAGGATGTGCCTATCATTTCACTGGTTTTATTGCCCCGGGGAGCTGGTGCTATGCGCCAGGCTGAAACAACCATTTTCAAAATGTCCACAAGACATGGGCAAACCAAGAAACTCTCCCCGGGAAACAATTGGGTTATAAGTGGATTGCGAATTGCATCGTTATGATGACTGACTTATGCATTCATAATCTGAAAGTTTCATCTCTCTGTTGCAGATATTGACAGTATTAGACTAAGAAAGCAACCCCCTATTATGGTTTGGTTATTTTGTTTTACAGTATATCAACCCTTTTCGGATTATTAATGCTGAATCCAGTTATTTTGGAAATAGTATTCATGTTGCATCCAGTTTTTTTTTTAGAAGGTTTTTATTCTTTGAGCTTTTTGTATCTTCAATCGCTAGTTTGCAATGTTTAGTTTGGTAGCTGTATAGTGGATTGTATAGTTTTTGTTCCCTGCAGAACATGAATGAGTTTTGTAGTAGGAGAGGGAAAAGGATTATAGTATTAAGGTTTGGTACATTTTAAGTTAGGAAACCAGTCAGAAAGTGGGAGGGAGGGGGAGATAGAAAAAGAATGGGGAAATGAAAAGAAGGAAAAGGGGAGGGAGGGGTTGCAGAAACATAATTAAGTTTTGCAAAAGAAAATAGAAAAACAAAAAGCATCAATGTTAGGTGCATTTCGTCTCTGGAAGCCAATATCTTCAGACAGCCTGATCTGGTAGCACCAGCCGTATTATGAATGTGCATTATTGATTCCCTTCATGTAGAAAAAAATTGAACCCATCATCATTCACCAGCGCATGTTGAATGTTTACAAAGCCAATGCAATTGATGTCAGCACAATTAGGAGATGGGTTCATCGATTTCAGAGTGGCAACAGAAATGTGAGTGACAAAGCTCACTCCAGACTTTTACAACCAAAGCATAAAAAAGGCTGGCAGAAATGCATTGAGAATGGTGATGACTTGTCTAGAAAAATAAATTGTGGAGCACAAAAAGGTTGTCAATTTTTGTAGCTGTTCAACGTTTTAGTTTTTTAGTTAATAAATAGGAGGCCTTACTTTTGAATCGACCCTTGTATATAATGTGTGTTTGCATTGTTACTTGTGTCAAATACAAATTTTAAACCAATGTTTGCCCCCCCCCCTCAGCGGTCGTTAGTATTAGAGTTAACATTAAGAAACTCATGGCACATGTGCTGGCATAGTTATACAAATGGTGCCGTGTTTGGTCCAAGGGGCTAGAAAAAAAAAGCACATATTTTACTTGCTAACTATTGTGTGACAGAATAGAAGTACAAATATTTATCTTTATATAAAGTTAGGTATGTGTATCTTTTTTTATCTATTTGTACATAGAGAATTCACTCAAACTGATCATTATGAATTTTGGAATGCAGCTGCTCGTTCTAAAAATGGGTAATGTGGGCTATATTTAGTTTACTTTTACACAAAGGAGATAAGGAGAAGTGATTCAGATACACTCCTGATGAAAAATTTAAGACCACTTGAAAATCTTTAAAAAGAAACCTTTTTTTTAAGGATAGATTTAAAACTCCTCCCACTTAAAGTTACCAATACTACAACCTAAAAAGTTCTGGAAAAAAAAAAAAGAAGCAAAGTTCCAAACATTTAATTCAGAAATTTACATTTTTATAAAATGAGGCATTGTACACTTGATCAAAATTATACGACCAGGGGTACAAATTATTTTTTTAGTTCAGCTAAAGATCAGCAATCACTGTGTAAACGTGTCACCATACCTGAAACAAGCAAACTTACTGATGTTGAGCGTACTCGAATTCTAGATTTCCATAAGTAAGGCTTGTCACAGCAGGTGATCACAGCTAAGGTAAACTGCAGTAAAACTGATTCGCAACTTTCTAAAAAACAGTGAAAATTATGGAAAGCAACATCCACTGGTAGGCCCCCCAAAAATTTCTCCTGCGCTGAGTAGGAGAATCAGACAGGTTGTTGTGAAAGACAGGAGACTTTCTTCTAGTCGAATTAAGGCAGTTGCAGATGCTGATTGCAGTCCAGTAACCATCAGATGGCACTTATGACAAAAAGGCATGGTAAATAAAAAGCGTAAACAAATTCCTTGCCTGCTTCATGTCACAAGGTCGTGAATACCAAACATGGGACGTTGAGAAATGGAAGAAAGTCCTGTTTTAAATGAGAAAAAATTCAATCTAGATGGTCCTGATGGCTTCCAACAATATTCGCATCATGAAAACATGCCCCCTAAAATTTTCTTCACATGTCATAGTGGTGGAACGTCCCTAATAGTATGGAGTGCCTTCTTTTACAAAGGGATGATGGAGCTCCAGGTGGTGCAGGGTCGTCAGACAACGGCTGATTATGTTAGCATGCTAGAAAAAGCATCATTGATGACGGAGGGCCATCATTTGTGTGGGGATAATGCTGCAATCCATGCTTGACCTTTCTGCAAGAAAATGGGGTCCATCTCTTAGTACATCCTGCATGCTCACCGGACTTGAACCCAATTGAAAATGTTGTGGGGATGGATGAGAAGATACGTTTATTAATATGGCAAACAATACTCAACAAAAAATGAACTTTGGAAGCCATCTTCAGAAGCTGGAGCAACATCCCTCGCATCTTAATGGAAACGCTTATTTCTAGCATGCCCCAAAGAATTTTTGAAGTCATCAAAACCAGTGGAGGTAGAACTCATTATTAAATTTGGTTGTTTTTTGTTGAGTATTGTTTGCCATATTAATAAACGTATCTTCTCATCCATCCCCACAACATTTTCAATTGGGTTCAAGTCCGGTGAGCATGCAGGATGTACTAAGAGATGGACCCCATTTTCTTGCAGAAAGGTCAAGCATGGATTGCAGCATTATCCCCACACAAATGAACTTTGGAAGCCATCTTCAGAAGCTGGAGCAACATCCCTCGCATCTTAATGGAAACGCTTATTTCTAGCATGCCCCAAAGAATTTTTGAAGTCATCAAAACCAGTGGAGGTAGAACTCATTATTAAATTTGGTTGTTTTTGAATTTTCATACACTTTTCATACAATTTTATAGAATTTATAACTCTGGTCTTATAATTTTGATCAGTGTAAAATGCCTCATTGAATTAAATGTTTGAAATGTAGCATTTTTTCCATAACCTTTTAGGTTGTAGTATTGGTAACCTTAAGTGGGACGAGTTTAAAATCTATCCTTTAAAAAAAGGTTCTTTTTTATAGATTTTCAAGTGTTCGTAAATTTTTGCTCAGAAATGTATCTCTGATTTTTGTGAAATTTTAACAATCAGGCATCAATTACTACAATTTCAGTTTCTTTATAATATTTTAAAAGATTTTTAGGAGACATAATGTGGGTACAACCGCTCATTTGAAAACTCAAATATTTCAGATTTGCATTAAATTTGATCTATAGTCATTAGACATGAATTAAGCAAGATTTCTTGAATTTTAATTTGTTCTTAAGACTCCTTAGCTTAAGCCTTAAATTTTAGGCTACTTTTTTAGAATCAAAATCATGTAATGGATTTTGATGAAAATTATAATAAGGATTTTAGGCTAAAGGTTTAGTATAAAAAAGAACAGCACAAACCTGTGACGATATACATTCACATTAAATCCACTGTATAATCACACCGGTGTTTATTCAGAGATGTACCAGCAATCTCTTTTCGCATTGTGTTCTGCAGAATGATCATGCATCACTGTCACAATTTTGGAGTTCTGTATCATGATGTTCCTAAGTTTTATGCATTCCCTAATTAACTAAGTAGCCTCTGTTTATTGCTAATATTTTTTATGACCATGGCTTAAAAAAGCGGGGAGAGGGGGTGAAAATAAAAATTAAAAAGGAAAATTTATTTTACTCATGCTAGAATGGGTATTTTCTAGTTTTTATATATGTATGGTAGCTAACTTCGATTTTGACAGACTATGAATACTCACTGTGTTATGTAATGGATGGCTGGGACCATCCGATACATAACTGTGAAAATAAAAACTTCCTTAAAAAAAATATTTGAAAGGTGGGCATCGAATATCGATTGTTCACCAGTCGAAGCGGCAAAAATAATTATGTCATAAACAGAGAAATCGGACGACGATTTTTTTGTTTACAAAAGTGAAGGTTTGTGGGGAGACGCATTTTTGGCTGAAACGTGACATTTCTTGCACTGCAATGGAGGATCGGAATGTCATGTAAAGCTGGCACGAGGTGGCGACGCACATGTATAAACAAATTCAATAGTCGGTCATCTGAAGAGAAATGGGTTACCGAGTCTCTGGGTCAGATGCAGCCAATGCATTGTCAACAAAACTTAAAACATGACCGGGAAATGTGTGATCCATTATCGATAACAGAGTTGATTGACCAGTGGAATGGAAAAATACCGAACAAAAATCATGTGAATATAATGACGTGATTTTTGGAGTCCAGCAGAAGGAGCAGGTCTAAGGACCACAGAAGAACGTGCGTTTGTCGAGTGTGTAACGTCTCTTCCCCCTCCCCTCTCCATCACTGAATGACAGAGAAGCAAGCCGCACCGTTGAACTGTGAACTGTGGAAAATCATTTATGTACAGAATGAGAAAAATATTTCTATAACAAAATATATTTTTACACAAAAACGTCTGGATTACGTGTGCTGAGTTACGTCTCATTTTTGTGTGCATGTTAATTTTGTTTCAGCCGACAAAGGTATTATAACAAGCGGTTGACAACTGACGAGCGAGTAAGAAAAAAATGCCCGGTCAAGGGGAAAATAACTCTGCTGTCTTAGCAGTTGCCATGACAACCAAAGTCATAAACAAACTAGACGATCAGTAAAAGTCGGCTGCTAGGTTTTGTTGCAGCGGGGAACTTACTAACTACGACTGTTCCCAACCTGGGGTCCTTACACAACGTAACAACTGTAAGGGTGCCTACATGTGGGATTTTTGTGGCAAGAGTTTCACAATCTCAACCACACCTCTCCTGAGTTGCCATTGTTAAATACCAGTGGCAAGTGGAGGTTTTGGACAACTGGAAACAATGTGGAGATACAAAGAGAGCACATACAGCTCTTAGAATTCTCAAATGATCACCCAACTGGTACTAGCTAGGCTTAACGTTGCTTAACTTTGGTGATCTGATGAGAATCCGTGTGTTAACGTGATTATGCCGTATACGTATACACACACATACACACAAAGAAATACACATTGGTTTTTATTATAGAGTGTGTGATATATTTAAATAAGATCCTACAAGCATCTGTAAATAGGATACTCATGCACTTATTGATCCGTGCTGAAATAATGTTATTATTTAAAAAGCCATTCTTAACATGCGGAGGGGAGAGTGTTTTGTATCTAATCTGTACTTTAACCTTACAATTGAATAAAAACATATCATAAAACTTTAATTAAACTTGGAAATATGATTTTAAAAATAGCGCGGATCAGTAAGTGCATTAGCACCGTAAATAGAAAACATTCAATGTTCAGATTAAATCAGTTATAAAAGAAACAGAAAAACAGCATGAAAAAGTTAAATAGAAAAAAAATGATGAAGACATTCATAGTATACATATATTCCATTGTCACTGTTTGTCTAGTATTATTAGACTGGGTGGGGTTCAGGAGAGATGGAGAAAAGTACAAGAAGGAGCTTGTGTAACTTAAATAATTTGATTTTCATAAATAAATCTTTGTAAAGAAGTTTGAGTTTCCTTCTCAGGTCGTCAATGTTAAATAAGTTTATCTATAAAAAAAAATGTTTTTTATGAAATAATATTTTATCAAATAGTAAAAAAAAAAAGAAAAAAAGAAGAAAAGTGAATTATTTTCTGTTATTTTATTTATTTTACATGAATATTTAAGAGATTTTCAAAACTCTTCACTTTTTTATTATACATACAAGTTTCTTTTCATGAGAAAACAATGCAAATATTTGAAATTGATTTCAATTCCAACTTTCACATTTAATTAAGTACAAAAAGAAAGGATAATGTGACCATTTTACGAAAGATGAACTATGGAATACATTGTGTGTGTATATATATATATATATATATATATATATTTTGACTTAAATTATCTGATGAGATCGGCAGAACAATATTATTGTCCTGTCGATTGAAACAACCTGTAATGATTTAAGCAAAAAAAAAAAACACAAGGTTGAAATAATAAAAATATTTAGCTCTACTAAAGTATTGAGCACTTTTCCTCCTGTTTTTTTTTACCAAATATACCTAATCTCACTCTTTCACACACACACACATATATATATCTATAAAAATGAAAGTGTCTGTCTGTGTGTGTCTGTATGTGTACATTTCCCTACGCAATAACAGTCAATTTTTAGTCTACAGACTCGAAATTTGATATACAGGGTACTGAGATTTGGAAAAATCGATGTGATCAGTTTTTGGCCAGAAATTTAGCGATTAAGGAGTCAAAGTTCAACGATTTGACCTTTGAGAACTCTACCAAACTCCTCCGACAATTTTGGGTCTAAACACTTGAAATTTTAGATATAGGGTCCTTGGACATGAATCTAACTTAATATCTTAATTTGAACCCAAAACAATAAATTCTAAGGGGTCATAATAGGGGTCAAAGTTTGAAAAAAATTGACCACTTTTTTTTTTTTTGCTCAACATACACCTCCAAATACCCGGGCAACGCCGGGCACCCATGCTAGTATATATATATATATATGAAAGAATGAGATTTCTGACTTAGTAATTCATTTGGAGTCCTGATGATGACACGAAAATGTTTAAAATGTTGATCAATTTGCATATACTCCTTACAATGTTCACATAATTTATAAGCTCTACACATGTATTGAGCACTTGAAAAATATTGGGTCTTAGGTCATGTTAACCATATACATGAACTTAATCATATATATATATATATATATATATATATATATATATATATGCATGTATATTATGCACACACAGGTCTGGTTAAAGACTATAAAATTTTTGCTTCATGATTTTAAAAATTACTTTCTTGACATGGCAAGCAAGTTTCCAAGTTTCCAGTGATAATTGAAATGGCCGATAAGTCATAAACTACACTAATTATCACCACAGACTCAGAAACTTACTGTGTTGAGAAAGTAATTTTTTAAAATTACGAAACAAATATTTCAGTCTTCAATCAAATTTGTATATATAACAACTTGCTTATAAGAGAACGAGAGAGATGCCTGCATTTATAAAAAATAGATTGTCATACCAAGAATTTATTTTTACAGTTGTTTCAAAATCAATTTATTTTTTACAAATAAATTCAAATTTTATTCAAAACATTGTTTGATGGATTTAACATGTTACAAATAATTTATTTATCATCCTCTAACATTCTATGATGAAAAATGTAATTTATTTCTTAATTGTTTTAAATTTTCTTATAAAGAACAAAAAAAGAAAGGATGAAATTTTAATTTATTTGTAAAAATATAAATTCTAAAATTAAATTGACTTTGAAACAATTGTCAAAAAAATTTGGTGTGGCATTCTTTTCTGTTTGAATGTAAAGCTATCTTTTTATATATCTATATATTTTATTTCAATGGGTAATTTACATTAATTTGCTCTTCCATTGATCCCATCGGTTTCATTGAAGCACCAGAAACTCATCCCACACATACTAAATGTGTGACTTACACTATCATAACATAAACTAAAGAATCAGGTATATTTGGTATCTTTAGCTATACAAGTTGAGTTTCCAGTATTTCTGTGAAACAGAAGGCATCAATGGAAGATCAAATTAATAGATAATGTCGATTGAAAAAAAATATACAGAGGTTGGACAAAATAATGGAAACATCTTGTGAATTTTATATCAATTAATAGGTGTTTTAAACCTATCAAAATTTAAAATATACAGCGCTTCTAAAGAATTGGGACGAGATTTTCGGAAATTGTAAAACTGAATTTCACATGAAAACAATGGTATCTACGTATTCCTCGTATTTTTAAGATGATTATATCCAAAAATTACGAAAATCGATAAGATAGAAAACTATTTATTAAAGAAAATAAAAAATAGAATTTAATGAAAATGATCGTAAAACATAGGAGAGTTCAACAGGGAGGTAATTTTCTCTTTGAATTAAACAAAGATGGCGGCAATTTTTCACCTGCTAACACGATTAAAGTTATTTTGTTTAATAATTCAGTAATATTCAGGTAATTTCAACTGCATAATTTGGAAGCTACCATTGTAACTTATTAGAATTGACAAAAAAAATCAATTGAAACCATTGTTTTTTTATCTGAAAACTCCATTTATCAACTACAAAATCTTGTCCCAATAATGTAGAAGCACCAAAAATACTAATATGTTGATTCCATGTTTACAGCAAAATACAAGTCTTTCTGTCATGGTCCTAGGAATGTTTACAGGGCCTTTGAGAGGAAAAAATGTACTGGTGCAGGACCTTTTCTGTCCCCCTTTCCAATACTAGTCGTGTATAGATAATTCAGTTGCACAATATTATATGCTCTGAATAATAAAGAATATGGTGCTTACTTAGAATTACAATTGATTAAAATAAAAAAATACAGAAAAATCTTTACGATGTACGTACTCATCATGGAACAACGCTGTCATATTCCAAAAATCATGTAAATTGATCAAGTAGTATTTTAATTAAGAAAATAAAATTATATTAGGCAGCCATGAGTAGACCGAGAGCAACCACATTATTTTATATTTTGCCAAAATTAAAGAGTAACCATTCAATTCGACTACGGAGATTTTGTTTGTATTCAAAATAATTAAAACTTTTTCATCACTAAAAATCATAAAATTTGATTTTATTAATAAAAAAAAATCACTTGATCAATTTACACGATTTTTAGAATATGACATTTTTGTTCTGCGACGAGTATCTACACCATAAAGATTTTTCTGTATTTTTGTTTTTTTAATCAAGTGTAATTCTAAACAAGCACCATATTCTTTATTACTTAGAACATATAGTGCAAATGAAATTATCTAGATATGAACAATATTGGAAATGGGAGCAGAAAAAGTTTTGCACCGGTACATTTTTTCCTATCAAGGGCCCTATGGACATTCCTGGGACCACACCCAAAAGACTCATACCTTGTTGAAAACGAAACCAACACATTAGTATTTTTTTTTAATTTTTATAGGTTTAAAGCATCTATTATTTCATACAAAATTTACAAGGTATATATTTATCATTATTTTGTCCAACACTCGTCTAGCTGAAAACGCTATCAATAATTACCCCCACTCTTTATCTGTGCCTAAACCTAAACGTAGATTCCATGAACAAAGCTTCTTTCTTAGAACTGCACACCTGTGGAATTGTCTTCCGTTTTCCTGCTTTCCGGCTGACTACAATATGGTTGTCTTCAAAGTCTAACGTAAATAAGTTCTTGATGAGCCGTTCCATATAAGTTATAAAATTTACCAAATTTTCATTACTAATGATTACTATATTGTCCAATTTCTACTGTACACTCTTTAGCCCTTATCATCGAGTGACCTCTTGGCCTTGATAATGTGGTGATGCCTGTGTAAAAAAAACCCCAAAAAAAACCTGTATATGCACTTACACAAGTAATTGGGCACTCTAGTTATTTATACAATAACACTACATTACACACACGCACATATGTATGGAAAATTAGTTATGGAATACTGGATAAGCAAGGCAAAATATGCTAGTAGAAAGAAGGATACAAAAACATTAGAGCTGAACTGATATTTTGGCCGATTCATTCATTAAACTCGGAAGCAACATCTTCATCCAGATTTAATGATGTGTGTTTGTTCTTATTTTTACTAGTAGCTTTTTTTTTGCCTTGCTTATAAACAATTCCTGAAACTAATTTTCCATTTTATCTAAAATTTTTATTTCATTTTTACTCCCATATAAAAAAATTATAAAGTAAACAATTTGGTAATCTCAAAAAAGCTTTTGTTGATCATTATTCTTCTGTTAATAGAAGAATAATGATGAACAATATCAAAATAAATAATCAGTATTGAAAATAAAGAGAAAAGTGTGTGTGTGTGTGTGTGTGTGTGTGTGTGTGTGTGTGTTGGGATAAATGATGCTATATTACAAAAAACAAAAAAAATGAAAAGAGATAAAATGAAAATTAACAAAAAAAACATTAAAATATTTTAATAAATTCTGACAGAAACCTATTGTGTGCTATCAACTACAATGTTGAGTATTCAAACTTCATATTTATCCCTAAAACAATTTTTAGTTTTTTTTTTTTTTTTGGAATCAGTCTTTATTAGAGTATAAAACATTCCCTATGTCAGCAAAAGGAATTTGTCAAAATGTTAGACCTCATGGAGGAAACAAATTTATATATTTTTTTCTTTCTCCTCATAATTTACTAATTTTCATCACTTAAATTAAAATTTATAAAAAATCTATTTAGTTTCATGGTTTCCAATAGTCTTAGTTTGATGGCTTTAAGTAAATCTAGTTTAATGGCTTCCAGCAGATTTAGATTAATAGCCTACAGTGAATTTCAAGTACGTTCCACCCTTTTCACCTGGTGAAAGATTTCACTAATCTCCACTTAGTCTTTATTTTCTTTGAACATTGTCCATCAATTTCTGCCCAACAGAATCTGTTTACATATACTTTATCACCTTCCATATCCACTAAAAAAACCCAAAAAAACAAAAAACAAAAAAAATGAGATCATTCAATCATTAAAGATGAAATACAAAAACGTAACTGCAAGCTATCTCGTGCTGCTGGACGAGTGGGGTGGGGGGCAAAATTAAAATTTTGTTGATTTCCAAAATTGTTCCAAAATTAAATAAGATGTTCTATATAGAATTCTGTTGTCATTGTCAACTTAAGTGATGTCCGTTTTATTCAAAGGATATTTAGCTGACAATTATTTTTACGATAAAAAAAAAAACAGACGATTTATTTTCAAAAGATCTACAATAAATAAATTAAAGCATATTTTTGTGAAAGGAAGACACAGTAAGAAACCAACTGTGGAATTTCTACAGAGTCTGCTAGTGATGATGACTAAAAGAACTTTTGAAATTACAATGTTTCTTTTAAGCTCTGTATAAATTATATACTGTAAAACATATTCAGTTTAACATGCTGGCATTACACACACACACACACATACATATATATGTGTACAAACACATATATGCACGCAAAGTAGAAAATTAGTTTAAGGAATTGTTCATAAGCATGTCAAAATGATACTAGAAACAAGAAACATACACACATCATTAAAGTTGGATCAAGATATTGGCCCAGATTTAATGAATAAATCGATCGAAATATCTTGGTCTAACTTTAATGATAGGTTTGTGTCCTTATTTCTATTAGCACATTGACTTGCTTATCTCCTATTTGATTCACTATGGAATGAGTTGAAAACCAAGGAAGCAAGCTAATTAAAAAACTGACATAGAAATTTGTTTAAAAGTGTTCACAACCTCAGATATTTTATTCAAATCTTTGTTGTCATGCGACGACAAAGATTTTACCATGCAAATCGAAATATTAGAACTTATTAAACATATTTCCGTGTCAGTACTTTTAACTAGTTTTCCTTCTTGCTTATCAACATTTCATTTTGGTTGCAAATAGAATTCTTTTAAACAACTTCATTTCACACACACACACACACATATATTAGAAATAAATGACAAAAGACTATATTCCAAATTTTAAGATATTGACCATCTTACCATTTATTCCTTCTGACATGCAAAGTTTTTTACAGCACCTGTTCCTTTAAAATTGATAAGCG
>NC_136510.1:74126472-74258972 GCF_053919585.1 Euprymna scolopes
TTAAATGTGCACATATTTTCTCAATTATAGTAAAAACACGTTAAATGTGCACATATTTTCTCAATTATAGTAAAAACACGTTAAATGTGCACATATTTTCTCAATTATAGTAAAAACACGTTAAATGTGCACATATTTTCTCAATTATAGTAAAAACACGTTAAATGTGCACATATTTTCTCAATTATAGTCAAAACACGTTAAATGTGCACATATTTTCTCAATTATAGTAAAAACACGTTAAATGTGCACATATTTTCTCAATTATAGTAAAAACACGTTAAATGTGCACATATTTTCTCAATTATAGTAAAAACACGTTAAATGTGCACATATTTTCTCAATTATAGTAAAAACACGTTAAATGTGCACATATTTTCTCAATTATAGTAAAAACACGTTAAATGTGCACATATTTTCTCAATTATAGTAAAAACACGTTAAATGTGCACATATTTTCTCAATTATAGTAAAAACACGTTAAATGTGCACATATTTTCTCAATTATAGTAAAAACACGTTAAATGTGCACATATTTTCTCAATTATAGTAAAAACACGTTAAATGTGCACATATTTTCTCAATTATAGTAAAAACACGTTAAATGTGCACATATTTTCTCAATTATAGTAAAAACACGTTAAATGTGCACATATTTTCTCAATTATAGTAAAACACGTTAAATGTGCACATATTTTCTCAATTATAGTAAAAACACGTTAAATGTGCACATATTTTCTCAATTATAGTAAAAACACGTTAAATGTGCACATATTTTCTCAATTATAGTAAAAACACGTTAAATGTGCACATATTTTCTCAATTATAGTAAAAACACGTTAAATGTGCACATATTTTCTCAATTATAGTAAAAACACGTTAAATGTGCACATATTTTCTCAATTATAGTAAAAACACGTTAAATGTGCACATATTTTCTCAATTATAGTAAAAACACGTTAAATGTGCACATATTTTCTCAATTATAGTAAAAACACGTTAAATGTGCACATATTTTCTCAATTATAGTAAAAACATGTTAAATGTGCACATATTTTCTCAATTATAGTAAAAACACGTTAAATGTGCACATATTTTCTCAATTATAGTAAAAACATGTTAAATGTGCACATATTTTCTCAATTATAGTAAAAACACGTTAAATGTGCACATATTTTCTCAATTATAGTAAAAACACGTTAAATGTGCACATATTTTCTCAATTATAGTAAAAACACGTTAAATGTGCACATATTTTCTCAATTATAGTAAAAACACGTTAAATGTGCACATATTTTCTCAATTATAGTAAAAACACGTTAAATGTGCACATATTTTCTCAATTATAGTCAAAACACGTTAAATGTGCACATATTTTCTCAATTATAGTAAAAACACGTTAAATGTGCACATATTTTCTCAATTATAGTAAAAACACGTTAAATGTGCACATATTTTCTCAATTATAGTAAAAACACGTTAAATGTGCACATATTTTCTCAATTATAGTAAAAACACGTTAAATGTGCACATATTTTCTCAATTATAGTAAAAACACGTTAAATGTGCACATATTTTCTCAATTATAGTCAAAACACGTTAAATGTGCACATATTTTCTCAATTATAGTAAAAACACGTTAAATGTGCACATATTTTCTCAATTATAGTAAAAACACGTTAAATGTGCACATATTTTCTCAATTATAGTAAAAACACGTTAAATGTGCACATATTTTCTCAATTATAGTAAAAACACGTTAAATGTGCACATATTTTCTCAATTATAGAAAAAACACGTTAAATGTGCACATATTTTCTCAATTATAGTAAAAACACGTTAAATGTGCACATATTTTCTCAATTATAGTAAAAACACGTTAAATGTGCACATATTTTCTCAATTATAGTAAAAACATGTTAAATGTGCACATATTTTCTCAATTATAGTAAAAACACGTTAAATGTGCACATATTTTCTCAATTATAGTAAAAACACGTTAAATGTGCACATATTTTCTCAATTATAGTAAAAACACGTTAAATGTGCACATATTTTCTCAATTATAGTAAAAACACGTTAAATGTGCACATATTTTCTCAATTATAGTAAAAACACGTTAAATGTGCACATATTTTCTCAATTATAGTAAAAACACGTTAAATGTGCACATATTTTCTCAATTATAGTAAAAACACGTTAAATGTGCACATATTTTCTCAATTATAGTAAAAACACGTTAAATGTGCACATATTTTCTCAATTATAGTAAAAACACGTTAAATGTGCACATATTTTCTCAATTATAGTAAAAACACGTTAAATGTGCACATATTTTCTCAATTATAGTAAAAACACGTTAAATGTGCACATATTTTCTCAATTATAGTAAAAACACGTTAAATGTGCACATATTTTCTCAATTATAGTAAAAACACGTTAAATGTGCACATATTTTCTCAATTATAGTAAAAACACGTTAAATGTGCACATATTTTCTCAATTATAGTAAAAACACGTTAAATGTGCACATATTTTCTCAATTATAGTAAAAACACGTTAAATGTGCACATATTTTCGCAATTATAGTAAAAACACGTTAAATGTGCACATATTTTCTCAATTATAGTAAAAACACGTTAAATGTGCACATATTTTCTCAATTATAGTAAAAACACGTTAAATGTGCACATATTTTCTCAATTATAGTAAAAACACGTTAAATGTGCACATATTTTCTCAATTATAGTAAAAACCTGTTAAATGTGCACATATTTTCTCAATTATAGTAAAAACACGTTAAATGGGCACATATTTTCTCAATTATAGTAAAAACACGTTAAATGTGCACATATTTTCTCAATTATAGTAAAAACACATTAAATGTGCACATATTTTCTCAATTATAGTAAAAACACGTTAAATGTGCACATATTTTCTCAATTATAGTAAAAACACGTTAAATGTGCACATATTTTCTCAAGCATAAGAAAATACACTTGTAAGTGATGATCTATAGGTTTTAGTTTTACTATTAGTTAAAAATCAATAAATATTTATTATTTTATCATTACTACCAGCAGTGGAAGATTTTGCTTTTAACAGAATTAAATAAAAAAAAGACAACCAAAAAAGAGTTTTTTTGCATTGGAAAATAAGTACTAATTTTTAGATTTCGATACTGATTCCCCTAAAAATCCTGATTTTTCCGATTCCGGATTCCGATTAACTGTCCCAATACTAGACCATACAGATTCCATCAGGAGGAAATTGATGAATGCTATTAAAAGAAAATAAAGACCAAGTCGGGATTAGTGGGATCTTTCACCAGATGAAAAGGATGAAAGCCATTAACCTAAGTTTACTCGAAGCCATGAAAGTAAATAGATTTTTATAAATTTTAATTTAAAAGCAGTTAAAAAAAATAGGAGTAAATTATAAAGAGAGAGAAAAAAAAAATGGTACTTTTTTAAATTTTTTTTTTTTTTACATGGAGGTCACCACTTATCAAGGCCCAGAAGCCACTTGAGGATAAAGGTTATTGCGTGTACAGTAATCAATGTGATAGTGTTGTAATATTCATTAGTATTGGAGATTTGATAAAGTGTCTTACTTAAGGGGGCGGTTCATCAGGAATTTGTTTATGTTGGACTTGAAGACATCCAAGTTGTAGTCAGGTGGGAAACAGGCAAGCGGTAGAGAGTTCCATAGGCGTGCAGTTCTAAGAAAGAAGTTTTGTTCATGGAATCTACATTTTGATTTAGGCGCAGATAGAGACTGGGGAAAATTATTGACAGTGGTTTCAACTAGACGGGTGTTTATCATGAAAGATTGACAAGAGGGGACCAGAGATTGGAGCTCAGACGAGCACTTGCCATGGAAATAACGATAAAACAAAGATAGGCTCGCAGCATCTCTTCTGTGGGAGAGAGGTTGCAGGGAAGAGAAAAGGGCATCCCCCACTAAGCCACAAAGTCTATTTTGTACTCTGTCAAGGCAGGATAGGCTGTTTTTAGCAGCTCCTGCCCAGATGTCTCCTTTGCTCAACATTAAGAGAGGATCAAGGGTAAGTGTACCTATTTACAATGCCTCCTCGCGGGACAGAGTTAGACACTAGGGTCGTTTTTTAACGTGGAGAAAAGGTACAAAAATAAAAAATTGTACTCGTATACCTCCTCGTACACCTCCATATCATAGCTAATGAAAATGAAACATTTTGGTTACCCTTAGCTATGGTCGACCACTTTACTTTTTTTTCTATGTACTATCTGTACCTATTCGGCATTGCCTGGAATAAAGTAAAGTCATTTCAGTTTTTAATTTTTAATTGCTTGCACATTTTTAAACTTATGGTAGGCAAACCCCCATCATATTCTTCAATTTAAAATAAGTTTTCTCATTACTGATTTTTATCTTTATGTGATTATTTGAAAATGTTCCATAATAGCAGTCATCTAGGTTGGGCTAATTTTAAAAGTAAATTACAGTATCATGTTGCCAAAAATTTTGTATAAAAATAATGGGAGTATTTTGCAGTATAGACAACAAAAAAAAAAAGTACTCAAAAAAAAAAAACAAATATATAATAAATAAATGTTACCAAAGGCAAGGTAAGTTACCCTTCTACTGACTTGAATAAGTTTTATGTTTTAACTTATTTTAATTTTTATTTACTTCAAAACACAAGTACTGTTTAGTCTTAAGTTAGAACAAGGAAAAAACTGGCTTACATGACTTGGTCATCTGAGAAGTCTTGATAATCGCTGAAAAATTGAAAAGTGAACAAAATGCTGATAGAAACCCACCCAATATGTCACATTAACATTTAATGGGTGGGTTTCTACCAGAACTTTGTTTAATTTACAAGTAATTTATCTTGCCTTTGGTAAAATTTATTTTTTATGCATTTGCTTTTTTTTTGGGGGGGGGGGCACTTTTAATTTTGTCTTAACTTCAAAATGCCCAAATGAAAATTAGCTGCTCAGTTTGCTTTGTCAGTTTAAATGCTATTTAAGTGTGATTTTAAAAATATGACAACTGTTAAATAACTTGCTTCCAAGTTTTCCTTGGCTGGCCTTTCTGCGATTCAAGACCTCTGTGTTTCTACAACAGTTTCATCCAGAAGGATCAATGCTGCCAACGTAACTGATTCATCCTTAGGATAATCTCTACTCTGGGAACAAATCCCCAGACTGAAAGTGTTAGATTTGGTCAGATTTCACATTGCAGGTCATCTCGTCATTGTAGTGCTGTTGAGCAAGAGGACCCGGCCCAGCATTCAAGACAATACAGATTAAATCCACTAATTTATGGAAGCTCTCTAGAAAACCCATCTCAGTGAATTAGGGTTGTTTTAGTTCTTCAGAAAGGAGAGACTCCCCCCCCCCAGTTGGCTGAAACACCCGATGGCCACATCCTGATTGATTTTAAAACAAAGCAAAGGAGAGTAGAAAGTGGACTGTTGGTTTACTTTTGACAGCCTCATAACTCTCACTTCTTATTTTATCCTTTCCCATCAGCTATATTTCTGATAAAGGAGAGAGAGCTGCTATTTTCTGGATAAGAATCTTATTGTTGCCAACTTTTTGACCTTAAAATAGTATTTTTTAAAAAATTTCCTTACATCAAATTGTTCCATGCCTTGTCTGGAGTGATTTCAATAGGAGAAACCAGAAAGCCGAAGTCACCTTACTCATGACGCTGGAGTGCTTGAATTTTAAGATTAATTAAGTAAACAGATAAAATATTGACGCATTGTTGAATTTGAATAAGTGACAGTTATATAAAAAAAAAAAACAATTATTTATGCCTTCATGTAACCGTCATTTATTCAAATTCAAAAATCCTTCAACAAGAGAAACTCCATTCTTTATTTAACAATACACAGCCCTGCTATCTTTTGACAAAACATTCTATCTTGAACCAGTATCAGCAACACACAAATTTCTAACTTTCAACAAAGGTGACCATTTTATTTTATAAAAACTCTTACTTTAAAAAAAATGTTAGAAATATCTTCAAATTTCTGAAGAGGGTACTATATTGCTAAAAAATAATTTTTTCCCCGAAATATCATCGATTTAAGCTTTATATAATCATCATTTAATTAAATAAAAAATATTTTAAATGCTTGCTCTTTTAATCATTTAAAATAACACATATAAAATATTTTTTATATCATGTAATATATCTTTTATATATATATAATAGATATAATAGCAGGGGATACCCAGCGTTGCCCGGATTTTTAGAGGCGTGTGTGGTTGGGGGGGGGGTAACAATGAAAAGAAAGCGAAGTCATAACCCTGTTTAAATATTATAAAAACAATGTCAAAACTCTTAAAAAAAAAAAAATTGCGAAAAAAAAAGAAAAAATTAAAAAAATGAACGTGATACAATACCAACGGTCTGGCAATAGGATAGGGGTTGAAACGTGGTAGATAGTGCAGGACTTATAATATTAGAGACTCTTTTTTTTGGACTTAAAATGCACCAGCTAAGATGTGGCAACAATACTCCATGGATGCATGAATAGTGGGGTTTTTTTTTACAGATATAGGATACTCTCATTTGTATTTGTTTCATATATTGATTATAAAGACCACATTCATTCATGGGTACTGCAAGTTTTTTTTTATAAAAGCTGAGTTGTGTTAATTTCTTTGTAAACAACAACCTAAATCTATAACACACAACTCATCCTACCAGATGAGGTTGTCTGAAAATAATGGCTTTCTGATCTAAAATGCACCAAACATTTTGCAAAACTCAATCATGTTCTGAACAGCCAAAAACAAAAAATTTTCTCCTACAAACAAGCAAATTAAACCCCATGAATACATATTTGAAAATATAAAGAACTTGAAGTATAAAAACTTTTGTCGAAATAATCAGATTCAGCATTAAATAACCCAAAAAGTGTTGATATGCCATAAAACAAAATAATCAAAGCAAAAACCATAAATAAATATTTGAAGATATTAAGAACTTTAAACATAAAAACTTTTACCAAAATGACTAAATCTACATTAAATAACCTGAAATAGACTGTAAAACAAAGCAACTAAACACACATATGCAGAAAAATGGCGTTTTGTTGAATTCTTGAATATATTCAATCATTTGTTTGTTTGTTTGTTTTTTACCTTTTATGCAATTCTTCCAATTCATCATCTTTTTGTTTCTTCACTTTCTCAATTTCTGCTTTCCCTCTCTCAATTTCAATCCGATGTCGAGCTTTTATTTCAGACATTTCATTCTTCAATCTTTTGTTCTCTTCTTCTGTTGAGACGATTTTCTCCACAAATTCTTGCCTCACAACATCAGATATGTGGTCCCGTTCATGATGAAACTTTTCTAACATCTGAAACACAAAATTGAATAAATTTACATGTGCTTCAGAGTTTGTGTTGGAACTGGAAAGAGAATTGGCGCTTACACAGCATGAGGCACATCTGAAAACCACATTCCAAGTAAAAAATTATTCGTAAAAAAAAAAGGGAAAAAGTAAATATCCTCACCAAAAATTAGGAAAAATTATCAAGTAGAATTTTAATTAAAAAATAAAAATCAGTTTTTGTAACCCGCCATTAGTAAGAGTAGAAATACCGGTGCTTCTACAGAATTAGGACAAGATTTTGTAGTCGATAAATGGAGTTTTCAAATAAAAAAAAAAATGGTTTCAACTCATTTTTTTTTGTCAATTCTAATAAGTTACAATGGTAGCTTCCAAATTATGCAGTTGAAATAACCTAAATAATATTGAATTAAAAAAAAAACAACAACTTTAATCGTGTTAGCAGGTGAAAAATTGCCACCATCTTGTTTTTATAAAATGAAGCAAAACAAAACTATAAACAAGGGAAGTAACTCTAAATGTTTAATGTGACCAACGCAAAACAAATAACAAAATAAACATAACATGTATACAATGTTTCTGAGTCTGGTTTTCATTTAAGATTTTTTCATAATTGTTTAATATAAAAATAACTGTTTGCCTAAAAATTAAATAACGTAAAAATAACATATATGCAAGTTTTTTGCAACTGTTGAATTACCTCCCTTGTGGCTCTCCTGTGTCTTACATAAGCATACACGATTGTGTACTTCAAATTCTATTTTCTATAAGAAAAAATTTTCTACCTATCAATTTTCATAATTTTTTTATATAATCATCTTAAAAATACGGGGAATACATAGATACCATTGTTTTAATGTGAAATTCAATACTACAATTTCCGAATACCTTTGTTGAGAATGACACAACACAAGACGCAGTTACAAAATAAGTTCCTTTATTTCTTCGATCAGTCAATTATTTCACATCAAGGAATTCAAAGTCACTACATGATTTCAACTTCTAACCCTTCGCTTCCAAAGGGGGATTCAATCCGGACTCAACTCTCCTGCCTTTCTGACAAGTGTCCGACCTTGTCTCCTTGTCTCACTAGAACTAGCCAACTATATTGAGAACTTATCTCTTAGCCATGACGTTATCGCATGACCAACAACGTGCAGATCGATCCCATGGCCTGGCTATGCTTCACGTGTCTCGTTCCCCCATGTCCGAGCATGTGCTCGACACACGTGGTCCTGAACTCACGTGCAGTGTTCACACATATATTCTTCTAACCTATTTTTCGACTAACATATTTTTCAATATGTTTAACATTTTCTATTGTTCGCTTCTAGATAACCTTATTTTAATTTAATTTTCATAAACAGAATTGAATCATCAAATTCCTTTTTCACAATAACATTTCTAAACAAATGAATTCCTTTTCAAACCAACATATCTGCTATTTATTTTAAAACTAACAATCGAAATTCTCCTGAATCTTAATTCCAAACCTAGCTTCCCAGGTTCGAATTCTCGGTCTATCCTATCTCATTTTTACTTACTTACAAGAACACGGGACTTGTTCTCGTAACAAATGTTAAGCCTTAGATTTTGGACATCAAATTACTTTGAAATATGAAATTTATTTTTGTTTGCTTGTCGTAATTCTTAAGGATGTGAAATTTAACAAGAATTACAACAAATAGACAAAAATAAATTTCATTTAAAACAAGTGACGTAACTAAGAGAAAACGTGACGTTTGGAAACCTTATAAAGTATTTTTGCCCACTTATTTAAATATCAAAAAACTAACAAATCGTTCACAAATTTTTGATAAATTTGGGTTTTATTTTAAATTACATTTCTTGCCCGAGTGACACATTATTTCATTAAACTTTCCAGCTTAAGACGTTTTTTTTTATTTCTCTACCTGGACTTCAGGCCAAGATTAGTGTAGTATTCTGATGCTACACTTCGCCTTTTCTGTCTTGTCAGTGGAGGAGAAATGCTTCATGACTGAGACAATTTTTATGTTTGTTTCTATCCAGATTGAGCCTTTTTGGGAAGCTGGATTTTTCTCACATTAACTGACCATGTGTCTAACCCTCATGGGGAGGCAAGTAAATAGGAACAACTAGAAACTGAGCACCTCCTACAAATATTTAAATATTGATTATATATATATATATATATATATATATATATATATATATATATATATATATATAAAAATATATATGTCACCCTCCCACTCTCTTACCTTTACCCGCCTGTTGCTGACGATCGTTGACCTACGAACCCTTCTACTGCCGGTGATAATTCTTGGCCGTCTAAGTTACGGGTATGAGGTGGTGACTGAATTATTGGTGGATCGTCTAGTTATACGTCCTGGACCTAGTTTGTTGTGTACCCTCTTAACGATGAACGTCGTCGAAAGAGGGTCGTGGATTTGTGGTGTAGTTTAAAGAAAAACAGGACAAACGATTATACACACCATAATATATTCAAATGAAACAGTAGAGTTATTATCACTCTTTCAGAGCTTTGAAGGAAGCGATGTGTTAACGTTCTACAAACAATGTCGAAGGCATCAACTTTCAAACGTATTGAGTGTTGGCCTCTAGGGATCTGGGTGGACGTGCATGTCTCAAAAACTTCTTGGCTCTATGCATCTATCTTTTCATCTGAGAGTCTGTCGCTCTGGCATTCTCGGCTTCTTCACCCCTGCCTCTTCCCGGCCGTCTCTCTCTCTTCTTCACCCCTGCCCTTCCCGGCAGTCTCTGTGGTTTATCTCTCTAACTTGGATATATATAATAGCCTTCAAGTTTGACCTCTGAATCTGACGCAGATATGATTTCACTGACAGATATATATTCAATTGTCAATTCATGAGTTGATTTCGTCATTCCTAAAAATAACACAATCGCTTCCCTCAAATATCCGATTGAGTTTCAAGCAAACAGTTATTAATCTTCAACATACAGAGTTCTCAGGTTCTTGAATAAACAACTTGAAACCAAGTCATTTCATCTTACTTTCTAACGGGGGGGGGGGGAGACATAAAAATGGGGACAACTTTTGATAATTCAAATATACTAAATTTGTACTGTAGTTGATTCATAGTCATTAGCAGGGCTTTGACAGCAACATTTTCTTTTTTTTATATTGTTTTAGAGAGTATATATCTAAAACAGTTACACATAGTTGTCACCCCCTTACTTCGTTACATTACCTCCCCTACTTAAAGAAACAATATTGGAGTCAATATTTTTTCCAACCCCTCCTTCTTACATGGCCTTAATACTAGGGAATCTCTGTGGTTGTACAATTTATAATATTTAGCTATTTGGTTAATAAAATAAAAAAAATTTTTTTTTTAATCTTTATCCTTCATGCACATGCAAAAAGTGTTCTTTCAGAGTTCGTGTTTTTTTTTTAATCTGTCTTCAGTTCGTTACGATTTTATAAGAGTCCTAAAAGCTTTATCTTTCAGGCACATGAAAAAAAAGTTTTGTTTCAGAGTTCGTGCTTTTTTTTTCTTTTTTTAAATGTCTTTAGTTCATTATGATTTTATAAGTGTCCTGAAAGCTTTATCCTTCAGGCACATGCAGAAAAAAGTTTTGTTTCAGAGTTCGTGCTTTTTTTTTCTTTTTAAAATCTGTCTTTAGTTCATTTTATCCTTTTAAGTCCGGATTCCATTCCATGGAGCTTTCTTGATTACCCAGCTCCAGTCTTCTTCACATATGGATCTCCAATGTTGGTAGGGTATTAGACGCGGGGTTTGTTGGTTGTCCCGGTTCTGTACCAGATTGATCAGGACTGGTGGTATTATCAGAAACCACGGTAGTGTTCTTCACTTCATGCTCATCCCTATTCATTTCAAAGTCATTTTAAACCCTCATCCTGATCTATTTTATTAGCATCTTTTCTAGCCCTTAGTATGCTATTGATGTGGTTTACTCTCCTTTTCCCATACACTAGAAAAGCTATTATCATCATCACGATCAAGATGATTATCATAGGATATAACCATTTACTTACTTCTTCCCATCGCCATTTTTCTCGTTCGTTATTATTCTTCACTGTTCGTAACTCATCTACTAACTCGCTCATAACGGTCGTTCCGACCGGTCTCAGAAGAGGTGGAATTTTGCGAGCTTCTATCTTCGGAAATTCCTTAGTGATAGGGGTCCATACTTCCGACCACTTTACACGTGGTATTTTAATTAATGACAGAAAGTCATTCCGGAGCTCAAACTTCTCTGTAAGTTTATAGGATGGCAAGATTTCCAGAGTTGGGCCGACTGCTGCACAACTCATAGGTAGATCTATAATGGTCATAGGTGGATGAATAAGTACTTCACCTTGTTGCCGTCCCTTGCAGACTTTCGTCAGCCTTCGCTTACTAGTTGAGGCCACTGTCCAAACACGATCCGATAGATGTATAGCTTGGGGGGTGAGTGTATCCATCGACACCTCGGCTCCACAGTATTTATCGATTCCCTCCTCATTACCTTGAAATAATTGAATGACACATAAGTTGTGTCTGTTGGTTGCATAGATGGGACTTTTTACTGCACAAACTTTCAGTGCATTCATGCTACACGCTAGTGCTTCGCTAGGCGACAACACTATGAATTTGGTTCGGGCGGGGTTAAAAGCTATTCCTTCCGTCTCAACTCTGTATCTTGCTACTGCCCCCTCCCCAGTGACGTTATTAGGAAACGGTATCGGTAAGTTAATTACGTTAAACACCTCGAAATCGCTATCTCCACTCAACAAAGGTAACTCAACCATTACATAAATCTTATCATTTTGCATAATTGTAGCACAACTTAAGGCTTTATAATATTCCCATAGACTCTTCTTTGGATCTACTGGTAAGCGTAAAGCATGCGGCAAGTCTGACTGAATCATCCCGAGTATTGTTTTTAAGTCTTTGGGAGGTATGATGCTCGGTGACATGTGCGCTAATGAAAGTAAATCTAATTGTGTCCTAACATGTTCCATCGCCAATGTCAATAACTGAATTGATGAGTCGAGTTGGTTTGTCATCATCAGTTCCAGTATTTGCCCAATTACAGCCTCTACGGTACTTATTCTTCTAGCCAAAAAAGTCAAACTTCCGTTTAGGCTTGTGACCGTATGAGATAGCCAGTTAATTCTTTGTCTATGTTCTGTTAGTTCATATCTAGTAACGTTCATTATCGATAAACTTTCCCCTACGACGTGCTTTATCTTCTGTTGATTTTCCTCTAAACCGCTTATATGTTTTCTTAATGCCTCTGTGTCACTTTCTGATACTGTACCAAATAATACGTATAGTGCTTTACCTATGAAAGGTAGTATAGATATCTTTCTAACTCGTTTTTGGGTCCCTTCTGTTGCCAATAATCCAATATCCCTGAAATATCCTCAAACGTATCGGAGTCTTTGCTTCATCTTAACTAATCGTCCTCCTAGTGATACAAATAACACTGGATCGGAATCTGTCCCAAGTTTTGATTGATTTTTCTGCAATTGCAGATTTAAGTCCGTCGCTAAGTCAACTTCGTGTTCTAGTTCCCTTTGAACCTTCCGATACGCTCCTAGATCGATGACGAATGTCAAGATCCACTTCGAGCGCGTAATTGTCACCTCGCTGGTCTTCTTAAATATTGTGCTGTGGGTGTGGCGCAGCACTACTGTCCAACCAGCCATCATTACCATCATCACTATCAGGCGACGCATCCCACAAGTACACATAGTAGAGCTCTTTTATTATTTGTTCCATTTTTATTTCAATTATTCAATTTCGTTCCCCAAATAACTTTACGATAGAATTAATTGGACTTTCCTTGTCTTCATCTTCTTTATAACTATCTTTCATTTCCCCTCGTTTTGAGATAACATTGATAGGTCGGTTTATGCTGCTTCTCAGAAGTCTAGGTCCCATAACGTCGCCTATTACTTCTGGGGGCTGTGTCAACGGAATCTTATTGCTCTCTGATTCGTCAGCCCTATTCTCCTTACCAGCTTCCTTATCTCTCCGTACTGACAATGGAATGTCATCTTCAGATTCCCAACCTTCCGAATCTGGGGGCGTAGTTGTTGTCTCCGTCAGCAAACCTCAAATTCTACCTCTAACTCCCATCCAACTGCTATCTCATCATCAGCCCATCTATCCGTATCTTCCCGATCTTCTTTTGGATCTATCAGGGTGGCTTTCCTTACAGGTCTATCTGTCTGTATATTAGGCATTTTCCACTCCCTAATATTGGCTTCGCAGATATCTGACGCGTGAACCCTCTTCGTTTTATTTGTCAGTTGATCCCATATTTTATATGTTACCGGTCCCGTTTGTTTTACTATCCTATAGTACGGTTTCCATCTAGGATCTAATTTTCCTTTTCTAACCTGTGCTCTGTAGTACACCGGGTCGCCAACTCCATATGTTTTCTTAACCCTTCCATCGTTGACTCTTTTGTTACGCTTTTTCTGTGCTGAGTTAATCCTTCGACGCACTTCACTAAACAGAGAATGCTGCTGCTCAATCATTTTTTTATGATTTTCTTCCCCAGTATACCTTTTTTTTGGTAGTAGAAGATTATCCAATGGTAACACTACATCTCTACTGTGCACCAGGTAATATGGAGAGAATTTAGTCGTATCGTTATGTGAAAATCTGGCCGCTGCTAAGGCCTGATTCAAGAACAAGTCCCAATTTTCGACTTCGTCCTCTGATAACTTCAACAGCGTATCTCCCAAAAACCTATGGAATCTTTCTACTTTAGCATTGCTCTGGGGGTGGTATGGAGAGGTGGTGATATGTTTCACTCCTAAATATTCCGTCACCTCCCTTATAGTGGCATTTACAAATTCTCTGCCATTGTCTGTCACTAACATACATGGGACATCATACCTAGGGAAAATTTTATTCATAAGTATCTCCGCCATGGTCTGTGCATCCTTCCTTTGCACAGGGAATGCCTCTACCCAGCTAGTTAACCAATCTACCATGCTGACTATATACTTATTTCCCTTGTTACTACTATTATATGGCCCTGAGACATCCATGCTCCACTTCTAAAATGGATATGATGGAATATCAGTTTCCATTAGGGGTGTCTTAGCGCCCTTAACAGCCTTCAAGTGACACATTCCGTCACATAGGAGTGGATATGTTTATACATACCCGGCAAATAGTATTTCTTCGCTAAAAGCGAGTAAGTCTTATCAATACCTACATGACCTAACCCGTCATGTGCTACCTGCACTACACTGGCCCTCACGTGGCCATCCGGGACATACAAGCGTAACATTGGGCTCTTTTCTTCTCCATTTACATAGTATACCCGATCATCTTCCAACAGGTATTTTCTCGATTTTGAAAGCGGTAATTTCCCTTCTACTAGTGATTTAAGTTCGCTATACTCTTTGTCCCTGCTCGCTTCTAACTTAAGTAGTTTCAGGTCTATCGATTTCTACCCAATCTTATCGGAATCGTCTTCTTGAGAGTCATTTTCTTCTGGCTCTATTTCATCTTCCATCTCCGAGGGCCTATTCTGCAATTGCTGAGAGTCGAGTACGCAGATTCTATAGTTATCATCATTAACTAGATTCTGATCACTAGCGTCAGCTTCTTCCCCTACAGCTTCGGGAATTCTAGATAATAAATCTGCACACGTGTTCTCTTTTCTGGGCAGGTATTCTATCTTACAGTCGTAGCCACTCAATTGCATAGTCCACAGTTGCAGCTTTCGATTCTTCCATTCAGCATCGAACAAGTACTGTAATGGGCGATGATCAGTTTTTATTACGAACGTCGCACCCGCTAAATAAAAATGCAGCTTTTGCAAAGCGTACGTGATGGCATAGGCCTCTTTTTCAATCACGGGCCACTTCTGTTGGGTCTTTGTTAACTTGTGAGAGAGAAAGTAGATAGGCATTTAATCCTTTATTCCTGGGATTACAGCTTCTGCCTCTTCACAGGGCTGGGTCAAGCAAGCTCCGATACACGTATCACTAGCATCCGTATATAAGACCATAGGTTTGTTCAAATCGGGATAAATCAAGAAAGGAATGGAGGTCAGCTCCGCCTTTAACGTATTGAATGCTTTCTGACATGCCTCGGTCCAATTGAACCTAGCATATTTTTTTGTTAGATTAATTAGCAGTATAACTATTCTAGAGAACCCTGCTATGAACCTTCTGTAATAACCTACAGTCCCTATAAATGCTCTAACTTGTCTGTTTGAGGTTCTGGCATTGCCCTTATAATCTTTATTTTATCAGTATCTGGCCTTACTCCAGATTGGTCTATGATGAATCCTAAATATTTAGTCTCTTTTCTCATAAATTGACACTTTTCGATCTTCAATTTCAAGCCATGATATTTCAGACGATCTGACACAGCCTGTAAATGTTTAAAGTGTTCTTCTGGGGTTTTTGAGAAGATTAAGATGTCATCCAAATATGCCATGGCAAAATGTTCAAATCCCCTCAACACTATTGCCATTAATGATTGAAAAACACCAGGAGCTCCTACTAGCCCAAACAGCATGACACGGAACTGGAACAACCCCATGTGACAACAGAAAGCTGTTTTAGGTTTGTCCTTCTCATTTACTGCCACTTGCCAGTAACCTAATCTTAAGTCTAAGGAGGAAAAACATGTAGCCTTCCCCAGCATCGCTAAAATGTTGTCTATCAAGGGCAGGGGATAAGCAGTAGATTTTGTTATCTTATTAAGTTCTCTAAAATCTACACAGAATCTATTTCCTCCGTCCTTTTTCTCCACTACCACTACTACTGGAAAAACATATATATATATATATATACACACACACTGGCAGCCAAATTAAATATTGAAATGCTTTATACAGGCCAGCTTCGGTTGTCTTCCTTGTGGCTTTGCCAGGCCACTAATATATATAAAAAGATTTTGATGGATACATAATTTTAATAAAACATTTGAATAATACTGGGCGCAGTACTATTATTATCAATTGTTGAGGTTTTTATTTTTTTAATAGTTTATAAAAAAAATAAACAATATATATTTTTTAAAAGTGTATTTCTTTTTCATTATCAAATTTTTCTTCTTTAATAATATATGGTTAAACTATAATATATATATGATCACCAATACAATATATATATATATATATATATATATATATATATATATATATATATATATATATATCACCAATATTCAAACTTTTAAAGAAACTGCTTAGATTGTTCATCTCAACAGTTTCAGAAAATCTTACTTGTATATTTAATCATTGGCGATTGGACAATCTCATAAAAAATAATGTGCAATGCAATGTACATAAAAATAATAAACATATTATTAAATAAATGTTTTATTACCTTTTTCAAATCATCAATTTCATACGTTTTCTGTTTTACTTTGACTTTCAGCTGTTCATTGGTTCCTTCGGTTTCTGTAAGCTTAGCCTAAACAAAATAGCAAAAGAGAAATGCCATACAATTTTTATAAATTAAACAAACTTGCTTATAACAATTATTTTATTTACAAAATTGATAAATTTTTATTCACCACTGGTTAAAAAAAAATTGTTAGAATGCTAAGTGCAATATAAGGAAAAAAAACCCCTAGTTTTTAGCAAACCTGCCTGAATATGACTTACTGTTAAACTATATTTATATTCGTGTGTGTGTGTGTGTGTGTGCATATATGCTACAAAAAGTAAAGAATAGTATTAGCACGATTCATTTCTATTTCTAGATAATGCTCAAAATGTCAGAATATTTAAAGAGGTAGAAAACTGCACTATAAATGTTGTGAAGAAGACAACTACATTGATTAATTTGAAGTTTGTACATTCTGAATGATACATTTTATTTTTTATTAAAATTCTACTCACATATTTTCTGTAGCGTGTGTGTGCATGTGTGCGTGCGTGTATATGTTGCAAAAAGAGGCAAAAGTGAAAGGATGAATACAAAATCAAATGTACACGACTAAATTGTTAAAATTTTTTCTTTTCTGAATTAAAAAAAACAAAGAATTTAAATTCCCGAGTTATACATGAAGAATCATTTTTTTATTATTGAACTACATGTGAAATATGGCAGTTCAAAGTAAAATAGCAGGAAAACTTATAGATATACTTATAAGTGAATAGTATTAACATAAACCAAAAATTACTAAAAATAAGCAAATACAATTTTAATAAAAATAAAATTATTTACTATTTGTAGATCACAAACTGTAAATGGCATTCACAGCAAACCATGGATTATCTCCCTTGTAATATGAAGACATGACATGATTTTTGTGGCTGAGAGTTTGTTGATTCTGAATAGTTAATTTTATTTTTTATCAAAATTCTACTCAATGTTTTTCCATAGTTTTCAGTTTACACTAATATTTTTCACTGATAAGTAAGTTTGTCCATAAGTTTTCCTGTTATTTTGAACTGCCATATTTTATTTGAGCTCCAATAAAAATACGAACTGAAGAATCTCTTAACAGATATAACGCAGTCTATGAACTTTCAAAGCGAATTAAACAGGAACAAATAGTGGTAACTAACGAGTCACATCTAGTATTTATACATAAGTGATGTTTAGTGTAATATGTGCAGTTTTTCCGAATAAGAGAAAATGAAAGACTTACCTTTATTTCATTGTATTTTTCGACAGCTTGTTTCTCGGATCGTTCAAGTTCTCTTACTTCAGATTCGCATTTATCACGGATCCGCCTACAGAAGAGAAAGTGTTAAAATATTTTCAATAAAAAAAATAAGTTGCAGATGACCCAAAAGTTTTTGTTGGCTACTAAACTGACATATGAAAGCATATCTCCTATACCATTCATGCATGGAAAATTGTTGCCATACAAGGTGGTGGTGCATCAATTGCGAGTATCTCTGTAATTAGATTGGGTCCAAAAAAGATTCTCCAATCTAATAAGTCCTGCATTGTCAGTCAAGCTTCAAACTCTGTCCCATCACCACAATGTTGTATCCCTGTGCCTGTTTTGCAATTATTTAAATGAAGTGGGCTCCAATGAACTCGACGCACTTGTACTATCTCCTTGATGAACATATACCGACAAACCCATTTAACAACAAAATCCCACCCTTTCAGTATAGAGGTCCTAAGATGTGAGAAAGCCTTCTACTCTAATAGCTTCTTCCTACGAAAATCACAAGATTGCTGAAAGTAAACCCAAGGTTCACTTTCTACCCTAATTTTAGTATTAGGTTAGAAGACTGTAATGAATGTTCTAAGAAAATTATTTATTGGAGAATGTTTTGAAATTATAAAATTGAGTTTTGTGAAAAGTACCTATTTCTTGCAGGACACGATCATCTATTATATAAATCTCGCTTGTCTGTTTAAATGTATGTATGTATGTATGTATGTATGTATGCTTGCCTAAAACTTTCGACACAGGCGACAGAGTTTCATGAGATCATTATCCTTTAGAAGTTCGACCCTTCGGACGACAAATATTGAAAAATTGGCTAAAAGCATTAATTCCTTCACCCTCATCTGGGCAGTTTTCTACAAGGAGGGTCGATTTTTTCGCTGACATTTTTGAAAATCATTCAAACCTTGCATCAATGATGTTACATAAAAGACGTTATTTAGACCACCCATGACATCACAATTGTGATGGGCACATCGATAAGACCATTTGTTTTTTTTTCACCTCCTTTTCGTCTGGTGCGTTATGGGTTAAAGCTTGCTTACTACTCCTATATTTTTTTTTTTTTGAACTCGCAACTCTCAACTTTTTTTTTTTTTTTTTTGCTCAACCAACACCCTTACACACATCTCCACTTTCTTTTCCACCTTCACATCACAGGTTCTGCCTACTACAACTTTTTTTTTTTTTGCTCAACCAACACCCTTACACACATCTCCACTTTCTTTTCCACCTTCACATCACAGGTTCTGCCTACTACAACTTTTTTTTTTTTTTTGCTCAACCAACACCCTTACACACATCTCCACTTTCTTTTCCACCTTCACATCACAGGTTCTGCCTACTACAACTTTTTTTTTTTTTTTTTGCTCAACTAACACCTACAAACACCGGGGGCAACGCCAGGTTAGTTTAATATAAAAATTAAAATGAATAAGATAAAAAATAATATCGACTAAGAAAAAATTTTGTGTACAAAATCGAGTTAACATCAGTAAGAGGAGACAATACGAGAACCAAATTAAGTGAAACTAAATTTCTCCGGTCAAAAAATTTCCAAAACACAAATCAAATTGGTTCAGCTATATACAAAATGGATGTCTTTAGATGAAAAGGAGGAAATTAGTTCTAACAGAGATAGGTGGCCCACAAAAAATGGACCTTAAAGGAATTGAAAACAGTTAGTGGCTGAAGATATGAGATAGTTGTGATTGACAAATCAAAATGCGAGTGATAGAATTTTATGGAGATAGCAACCAAAGAAATCTAACACTAAGGGAAAACAAGTTTAAAAACAAGAGCTTGATGTACGAAAGACAATTGCATAAAACTTGACCATGTAGTTTAAAAATATGAAGATTTATGGAGAAAAACTATGATTATGTAGTTGTAGTGCCGGTCCAAAATTGTTGTCCGATTCAGTCATTATTGGAACAAAGGAATATAAACAAACACTACAGCTCCAATTTAAAAATAATTACAGGTTTATTTTTGTTTTGACTTGCCTGACCAAACCAGAATATAAGTACCATCAATACAATCCTTTAACTTAGAGCCCCAAGGGCTCACCTTGTCCAGAAACATATCGGCCCAACTGAATGCAAGCCCTCGGAAACACCAACTGCTTCTTTGAATGTTCTACTTCAGCTGCCTTCTCACCCAGATGGCTGACTTTAACTGCCTCTCCTCCCCATTTTCTGGAAGCTTTTCACCCCTGATTGAAAATTTTAGATTTTGGTCTTTGTTAGTGGTTACCATTCGACCACCCAGAAACTGATTACTTGAGATATTTTTTTTTCTTAACATTTTTAGTCACCACTTATCAAGGCCCAGAAGCCACTCAAGGATAAGGGTTATTGCGTATACAGTAATCAATGGGATAATATCGCAGTAAACGTTAGTAATGGAGATTTGATAAAGTGTCTTACTTAAGGGGGCGGTTTATCATGAATTTGTTTATGCTGGACTTGAAGACATCCAAGTTGTAGTCAGGTGGAAAACAGGCAAACAGAACAGAATTCCACAGGCGTGCAGTTCTAAGAAAAAGCTTTGCTCATGTAATCTATGTTTTGATTCAACCACAGATAAAAAATGGGGAAAATTATTGACAGTGGTTTCAGCTAGACGGGTGTTTTTCGTGAAAGATTGGCGAGGGGGGAACCAGACATTGGAGCTCAAACGAGCACTTGTCATGGAAATAACGATAGAACAACGAGAGGCTCACAACGTCTCTTCTGTGGGAGAGAGGTTGCATGAAAAAGACAAGGGCATCCCTCACTAAGCCACAAAGTCTATTTTGTACTCTGTCAAGGCAGGATAGGCTGTTTTTAGCAGCTCCTGCCCAGATGCGGCAGCAGTACTCCATCTTTGGACATACTTGGTTTTTATATAGATAGAAAATTGCATCAGTAGTGAGATATCTTCTGGAGAGGTAGAAGGATCCTACCATTTTTCTAGTGACCTTGGCAACAGACTTGATGTATTTGTTCCATTTCAGGTCAAGAGTAAAGGTCAATCCCAGAAGCTTATCAAAACATGGAGCCTCCCCTAGACGAGAGCCATCCGTTTCAATTGATGCCAGATGGGGATCAGAGTATTGATGATGTAAAGATAGGAGCTTGGTTTTAGATGTATTAAAAGTAACCAGCGACCTCTTCCCCCACTGTACCACGCTCTCAAGATCAGAAGAGAGAGAATCAGAGAGAACTTTGTCATTTATGGCCTTTGATGTGTTGCCATAGATGGTCGTGTCATCAGCATAGATGTCAACAAATGATTTAAGTATGTGTTTTGGGAGATCATTGATGTAGATCAGGAAGAGAGTTGGGCCCAGGATGGACCCTTGAGGGACTCCAGCATTAATACTGTGGTCCTCTGATTTCTGCCCATTAACCACTACTCTTATGAGCCTATCAGAGAGAAATGATTTAATAATTGAGAAAACATTTCCAGTTATACTGTAGCTGGAAATCTTGTGAAGTAGGCCTTTATGCCATACCTTATCGAAGACCTTTGATATGTCAAGAGCAATTACCTTAGAAAGGAAGCCTTTGTCAAGAGATTCACTAATCCTATGAGATATAACCGTTAGCACATCTGCTGTAGATCTGGCAAAATGGAAACCATATTGCATGTCACTTATAAGATTATTTCTGCTGAGGTGGTTGGCTACTTCTCTATACTTCTCTATTTAATATGGATTCCAGCAATTTACTCATGACACACAGGAAACTTATTGGTCTGTACTGAGAGGGAGATGATTTATCACCTGAATTCTTAAATACAAGGCATACTGATGAGGTTTTCCAAGGTGCTGGGAAGCACTTCTCCTTAAGGCAATGCTTAAACAGTTTTGTAAGTATGGGGGCAAGTTCTGGTTGAAGCTTTTTCAACACTATAATTGGAATGCCATCAGAGCCAGTTGCTTTACTGGAATCAAGGTTCTTGATTAGCTTGGCGACCTCACACACAGATATTTGTATGTTGCATAGTGTGTTGTCTGTTATAGGAGGAAATACAGGAAGTTGATGGCCTTTGTCACATAGGGTAGAATTAGCTGCAAAGTTCTTGGCAAATAGTTTGGCCTTGTCTGATGCTGACGAGATGACCTCAGGTCTACTGATGATGGTTGGGATAGAACACACACACTTCTGTTCAGGATCCTGTTTGCTATTTGCCAGAACTGGTGGGAACTAAGCCGCTGCTCAGCTACTTTGGATTTAACGGACTGAGCATATAGCTCTCCTGCATTTTTTATTACTCTTTTACAGTGGTTGCTTGCTAGCAGTCCTGAAAGCAGTTTTAGTCTCAGTACATTTATTATGTTGGTAGCTATGGAAAAAGTGATTTCTGTGCGCGATGGCAGCAGCACATTCTGGGGAGAACCTTGGATGGCTGTTAAGTTTTTGTTGGAATTTTTTAGATGGTATGAATTAGTCTATGCCTACAATTAACCATTCGGTCAGGTCTGATACTATAGAGGACACATCCTTTCTAAACATGGAATGCAGAAGTAGATCAGATATAAATGTACGGAAGCTATCCCAGTCAGCCATAGAGTATCGATATACAGTACGGTGGAGAGGTACGTCTGGAGACATTACATTTCATTTTTATCTTAACTGATACAACCGAGTGGTTGGAAGATTCCAGAGAAGATAGAACGGAACATGAACATAGCTCAGGGGAAGTTGTGATATCCAGTGTCCATTCAAAGGGGTTTATCTGCACATAATCTTGGAAATAGGTTGCACTAAAATCTCAAATAGGGGGTTCTGAGTATGATTCTCAATTAAATAGGATATTTATTTTATTTAAAAAAAAAACATCTCTTGGATGGCCAGACTCCAACCAGAGATATCTTCAATTCTGTGCCCCCTCCCTTTTCTTTGGCTGAGCATCCATTATCTGCCATTCATATGCACTGCTAAAACATGCAACTCAGTGCATGTTTACAAAAGAACTTAAACATGACAGACAAATTAATAAAGGAAAATAGCTGTCATTCCGACGCAATATCAACATTGGAAATTAATTAAAACTGATTTTTCTTACTTGATTCGATTTTGAGCTGTTCGTTCACATTCATCACGGGCGTTTGTTGCATCTTCTTCAAGTCGGCTAATCACCAACTCAATTTCTTTGTCCCTATCTCGACGGACTTTTTCTTTCAGTTCCCGTTCTTTGGCTAACAAACTTGTTTCTTGTTTTTTCATGAAATTTTCTTCCCATGCAGCCTTTTCGAGGGCCAACTTTTCATGCAGTTCCCGAATCTCAACCTACACAAATGATAGAAAACCCCCCCCCCAAAAAAAACAGTCATTATTTATTTTAAAAATTAAAAAAAGAGAAGATTGTATTTTGATTTTATTTGCATGTAATTCGGTCTGCAATTTAATTCAATGCAAATGTTGAATATCAGATTTAGGGTATCAGAAATGGCACCTAGCAGGAATAAATAAAACCAAATTGATACAGACATAACTGGCTGAAAGAAAAAAATTAAATTGAGTGAGTAAAGACATAGCTGTCAGGAAAATAAAATATCTGATAATTTGATGCAGAAATATCAGTGACGGTCATCTTAGAAATATGAATAGCAAATGACAAAAAAAAAACTGAAATCGAATTGACTTACACCATGATAAAGGGGTAGCACAAAAAACAAGATGTTATAATCCCCCCCTCACTTTTTTTCATTTTGTTGGTAATGTTAAGTCTATAGCCGCTATAAGAAAATTGTACATCTAATCTTATTGATGATTGTTTAAAAAAAAAAAATTACAATGTCTTCCATGATGAAGGTGAATGCATCAGAAAGTCTAAAAAAAAAAAAATTCATTTTTTTTCATATAATAAAAAAAATTATTCAAGATTACCCAGTTTTCTAAAGTTTTTAAATATAATTTAACCACATGCTTCTTCTGGCCAGCTTGGTTTTGTTAGGAAGTTCTTGCAAAATTTTTAGTTTTGATTTCAAATGATGTATTTTCAAATAAGTTTTTATTATAATACCTTTACTTTATATATCATCTTAAAGAGCGTTTTTCGTGCTATCATTTAAATTACAATCGTTATAAAACAATTGTCTTTTTAAAACGTTGAATACAAGATGGAAAAAGAGCAAATTCGCACAGTTTTCTTATTTCAATTCAAGCTAGGCCAAAAAGCTGCTGAAACAGCTTCTGATATCAACGAAGCATTTGACCCAGGAATCACTACTGAACGCACAGCACAATGTTGGTTTAAGAAATTTTGTGGCAGCAATAAGAATCTTGAAAATGATGAGTGCAATGGTCAGTCATTGGATGTTGACAATCAGTTAAGAGCGTTAGTCAAAGCCAATCCATGCACAACTGTTCGAGAACTTCATTCTGAATTAGACGTATGTACATGATGATTTCCAACCACTTGAGAGAGATTTGGAAAAACAAAAAACTTGATAAATGGGTGCCTCACGAATTGAACAACGAACAAAAGAAACGCTGTTATGGAGTGTCATCTTGCCTTCTTTTATGCAACAAGAACGATCCGTTTCCCGACCAGCCTGTGACTTGCAATGAAAAGTGTTTTTTTTTATGACAACCAGCAACACTCGGCTCAGTGGTTAGACTCCGATGAAGCTCCACAATACTTCCCAAAGCCAGACTTGCACCAAAAGGTCATGTTGACTGTTTGGTAGTCTGCAACTTGTCTCATTCATTACAGTTTTTTTTAATACAGGTGAAACCATTATGGCAGTGAAGTATTGTCAAAAAATGGATGAAATGCATCAGAAACTTTGACAATACTCAGCATTAGTTAACAGAAAAGGCCCAATTCTCCTCCATGACAATGCCCAATCGCACATTACTAAACTGATCCTGCAAAAGTTGAACGAGTTGGGCAATGAAACCTTGCCTTATCCACCATACTCTCCAGACCTCTCACCTACTGACTACCACTTTTTCAAGCATCTCGAACACTTTCTATGTAAGAAATACTTAAAAAACAGAAGTGATATCAAAAGCGCCTCTAGCGACTTCATCGCCACCAGAACGCAAGATTTTTTTAGGTTACTGACATAAATACACTTGCTTTGCTTTGGCAAAAGTGTGTTCATTCTAATGGTGTTTATTTCGATCTATAAAGTTTTGTTTGAGCCAAGATATGTTCATCTGAATTTAAAAGTTAAAAACCACAAAAACTTTCTTGTCAGCCTGATATTTCTGTCATGTGCGATATTTTATTTTTCAAAGAGTTGTGTATCTGTGTTAACGAACCACAGTTTTTTTTCTTCCAGCTAGGTATGTGTAACACTAAAGAGAGGCCACATCAGACCTGTAGGGTTGATGTGACGTTTATTTTGGTTAAAAGTAATTTTTTGTTCCTGGACGATGATCGGGTTGAAGTAATAAAAATTATTATTAATTTTTATTTGTGAATAAATTCTGAGCTAAGTCTGTTGTTGAAATAGAGGCGGCAAGAGTGCCTTTGTAGCGAAAAGTTGAATCACATTCTAGACATCAAAAGCGAAAAAGAATGCATAAAATATGTTAGCCAAAATACACAGGCGTTTGATCTCCAATGGCCGAAATCATAGTGTACATGAGCCGGAGGGGTGGGGATTTCACACCCGCAATTGGCAAAACTGAGCCAAAGTTGACCTGTGAATTTGACAAGTTGAAAAGTCAGGTTGTTTTTGATCTAAGAGAAACACACGCAGTGACTCGGCATTATGTTTAGAACAAAGAAGAGAAAAAAAAAAATGAATTGTCCGAAATTTCAAAACAATAAGATAACGTATCGAGAATTGTCATTTGGTGAATCAGGTCGAACGAAAAAAGTGAATTTATGAAATATTTTTGCTCGGATGGGAAAATGTGTTGCCGATAAGTTCAAAGCGACAAATGCATTCTTGGTCTTTTGACGTAAACAAAATGTCTGATATAATAAAATGGCCGACAACCAGAACTTAATTCAAAGATAAACTAAAATCCCTTTGAATTATCAAAGCGAAAGGTGAGATCAATAGATAATTTTAAAACAAATAAAATCGCGTGATTCGTAAAAGGAAAAATAATTTTCCTGTATATGAAAAATTCCATTAGTAAGCCAGGGAGGAGTTAATTAATACAACGTGTAAGTTGGGCGTTAATTAAGGGAGGAGTCAAACCAATTTTGGAAATGGACCAATGAAAAAGGGCCCTGTCGAAGTATAATCAACCAATGAGGAAAGGCCCCGTCGAATTATAATCAAGCAATTTGATTGGTCGATGACGAACATGGGTGTCGTCATCATTCCATAATTGTATTATAAAAGAAGTGAAAAATCAAAGATTAAGTCAGTGAAGAACAGGAAGAACGGAAGAGAGTCAGAAGAAGAAGAGAGATAAGTCTCGGCAGAATCACCTCTCTCTCTCTCTCTCTCTCCCTCGCTTGTTGCCTGATAACTCAACGCTTATAACGTGTCGATCACTTAACGAGAATTACGCAAAGTCCGTGATACCGACCAGGTATTTCAACAACAGAAGCTCAGTTGTAGAACTAACTGCTTGCTTGAATTAATTGTCAACTCTATGTATATGCTGTAAATACTTCTTTTATGAATTTCCGAAATATATATTATATTAACTAACCTCCGGAGTTTTGTTGCTGATGTGCGTTGATCCGTATATATGTACATTCTTTATTTACCAAATGTGACCACGGTTAAGGTCACACGTGCAAGGTCACATCTGTGGATATTTCGTTATTTGCCATTTGTGACACCGTATCCGTCAACGAACACCCAGGATAACTAGACGATCCACGGAGGACAGGCCTTGAGGACCGAGCATCCGAGAAGAATCCCCAACGCCTTAACGAAGAACTCACTGGGTGACGCGACGTACTAACGGTTGGCAGACCTAGTTGCCCAGTCGACATATCATAACTGTACCGACCAGGGTGCAGATCATAACTGGGCCGCGATCAGGGGTCAAGGACGTGTAAAGGACACGTTCAAAGGTCACAATGTGTCTGTGTCAGGTATGTTTTATTACTACCAGGTGTCATTTCTGGTACACTCAACCCGATATTCAATATATATAAGTGTATTATTATTATTCAGATTTTGTCTGAATAGAAACAACTATTTTATGAGAATAGAAAGAACACCAACCACTAGATGTAAAAAAAAGAATTTCTGACCAGATATTCATGGGCAACATGAATTAGAACAAATGCATTGAGGACATTGCTAAGGCTGCTGCAAAGAAAATAAGCTCCCTCAACCATTCTAGAAAACAACTCACACCTGAAAGTATCCTGTATCTCTACAAAGCAACCATTCATCTATGCATGGAGTATTGTTACCACACCTAGACTAGTGCACCTATAAATAGTTTTTCACTCTAAGACAGGCTTCAAAACAGAATCTCCAATCTAATAGGTTCCATTGCTGCAATGTTGGATCCTTGTACTTGTTTTACAAATTCTTTAATGGAAAGTGCTCCAACAAATTCTTAGCACTTGTGCCCTCTCAACATAAATATCCCAGGCTAGCCCGAGAAACAGCAAAATCTCACCCCTTCACTGTAGAGGTCCCTTAATGCTGATAAACCTTCTACTCTAACAGTTTCTTCCCTCAAACTGCTACACTTTGGAATTTCTTCCTTTTCTGACTGTACTAATATATTTAAATTTAAATGTAATAACAAACATCTTACTTCTCAACTCCCTACATAGTGCCCCTGTAGACATGGTCTTAAATAGAAGCCCCTTACTTTCAAGTGGCAATTTGCCTCGTTTGGGATGAATAAGAGTAAAAAAATAAATAAATAAATAAAATAAAAATGGCTGCAGTGTAGCATTCCTTTGTTTATCTGACATATTCTTCCACAGAATGTGCTGTAATGAATTTATAGCATTTGTAACCTGTCAACATAAATATCTCCAACATAACTGATAACGAAAATCATAACCTTCCATTGTAAAGGTGCTAAGAAGTTGGAAGATTTTCTAATCTGATAGCTTCTTTCCTTGGACGGCTTGTCTTTGGTATTCCATTCCTGCTCCCAATTACCCTGACCAGACCGACATGCAAAAATGTACATGTAATGTTTGGGCGTAAGGCGCTACTATTTGGGACCATACTCAGAGAAGATGATCAATATGTTGATTTACCTTACATTTAAACTTCTGCATATCAGTACAGTCAGGGAAACAGGAAGGGGATTCCAAAGTCTAGCTATTCGAAGGAAAAAACTATTAGAGTAGAAGGCTTTCTGGCATTTAGGGACCTCGACAGTGAAGGGATGTGATTTTGTTGCTAAGCAGGTTTGTTGGGGCTATGTATGTCGAGGGGGGCATAAGTGCTAGGAATTCAGTAGCGCACATTCCATTAAAATACTTGTAAAACAAACACAGCGATGCAACATTGTGGTGATATGACAGGGATTGAAGCTTAGTTAACAATGTGGGACCTATTAGATTGGAGACTCTTCTTTGGACCCTGTCCAAGAGGGAGAAACTAGGGGTAGATGCACCAGTCTTGATATGGAAACAATACTCCGTGCATGGGCAAATGGTCACTTTGTAAAGATACAAGATACTCTCAGGTGTGAGTTGTTTTCTAATATGGAAGAGAAAGTAATCTAGCATGATAGAGCATTTGCAATGTTCTTAATGGGAACAAACATCTTACTGCCCAACTCCCCACTTAAGTTGCTTCCATTACACTACTATGACAACATGCCTTGAGGTGAAGAAAATAAAAACAGACGTGTTCATATTTAGTTGTCAAGATGGGAAAACTTACTTTGTGTTTCTTTTCAAGATCCGCAAGATTTTTGTCAAACTCCTCTTTATTTGTTTGTAACAACTGTTGGTGGTTATTCTGTAATTGCTGCTGCAGACGATCGACTTCACTTTGTTCTCGTAAAGACTGTGATGCTAATCGCTTCTTCTCAGCTTCAATTTCTGAATAAAGACGTCGACGTTCGTTTTGGAATGCCTCTTCTTCTTGCTGAACTTGTTTCTCGTATCTAAAAACAACAACGATAAGAACAAGTGGCATTTTCACATTGACATTCAACCATTACAACTCTTGTATCATCACAAGACCACATCTTCAATATTTCAATTAGAAATGCTGTGATTTAGTACTTGTGTGTGGAACTGTAAAATCTCTACTATTATAGAAAAGTTACTTTGCGTGTGTGTGTGTGTGTGTGTGCGTGTGTGGGCGTGTGTATGTGTGTACAAGTTCCTTTTTCACAGGTTCCGAAACGACTGAGCCTATCTTTTGCAAATTACACACAAAGCTAATTTATATGTCTGACAGTGTTCTTAGATATGTTTTGAACAGAAATTCATCTGCTAAGTATCGAAAATCAAAAAAATCTGATCTTAAAAATAGCTTTTTCCTCTTATATAATAATTTTTATAGGGGAATATTTTAAGTTACACCGGCCAAGGAAGATAATAAACTTTCAGCAAATCATTTCTTCTTAAAAAAACAAATTTATTATAATCTGAAGATATAGTTTCGTGGTAGAGTATTCGACTACAGATTGAATGATCCCCTGGTCAAGCCCGGGCGTACCTTACCATTTTAATTTTTTCTTATTAATGAGTTCAATTTACAATAAAAGATGAGGTACCATTTAAAATCGCCACAAATCATTTCTTTGTTTCATATTTTAAAACTAAACTTTAATCAAAAGTGACTTTTTCAGGGCATCCATCATCAGGCCCAAATATCAGCTGACGTGATATTGTAAACAAACACAGACAGAATTTAATGAACGACATTATCATTATTATTTAAAAAAATTATTTTGCGAATTAGTCCACCGGGCAAATTATTCCTCGTAATATACAATAATCAATATCATGTTTAAGTGTATTGTATGACAGGGCAATACCAGGGTGCCAGCTAGTAGATAAAAAGATAAATAAATCTATCAAAAAAAAAAATGTTTACAGGGAGATAACTTATCTCCCTTGCTAAGGCACATTTTGAAGTATGATTAATCTGCCTCTAGCAAAGCGGTTAAATAGAAAAAAAAAACAGAGGTTATAGTCAGCTAATGTACTTTCTAACTTTCATTGTGGTTATTACCGGAAGCAGTAACAAGGCAATCAGTTTCTTCACTTTTTCTCTCGTGCCTATATCTCCCCTGTTCATGTACTCTTTTTTTTATTACATTTTTCTGATCATTCTTTTTTTTATTTAATAATCATTGAAAAGTCTTTTCAGCCTTATTTTTAATTAAGAATTATTGAAATTAGTTTCATTTTTTTAAAAAGAATTATTTAAAACACTTTTTAAAATCTTTTTAAAGTATTTTGGCAATATTATGTATTGAATATGTTTTTTTTTATAATGTTCGAAATTTTGTTACTTTGATTTCAATAATTTCATTTGTTATTTTGATATCACTAATTTTATTTTTATACTTTTATAAACTTTCATTTCTTATATAAATTTCAAAAAAAACAAACTTTCTTTTGAAATTTAAAAAAAAGCGTTTTTATAACTTCGTAAATACATTTCTTCAAAATTTCAAATAAAATTTTTTAAATTGTCATTACATGTGCAAATAAAGACTAATTGTGTTATTTTTATCTGTATAATTTTGTTAATTTTTATTGTATACTTTTCAATAATGTCCTTTTCTTATATTTTATTTCAATAAATCGCTTCACAATAGAAATACTGAAGAACAATAAAAGTGAAGGAACTGATTTGCTTTGTCATTGCTTCCATGCTGGAAGTTAGGAAGTACGTTAACTGACTATAACCAAAAAAGATTTTTAAAATTTAAAGAAAAAAAGTAAAAGCAACTGAATAGAAAAAAAATTAAATAGAAAGTAAAAGTAAAACAAATAAACAGAAAAAAGTATTTAAAAATTGAGTAGAAAGAAAAAAATGCAAAAAAACTGAGTAGAAAGAAAAAAGGCAACAGTTGTTGAATAAAAAGAAAAAAAAGATGAAAAAACTTGAATAAAAAGAAAAAATGAAAAAACTTGAATAAAAAAGATGAAAAAACTTGAATAAAGAAATAAGAAAAAACTTGAACAAAAAGAAAAAAAGATGAAAAAAACTTGAATAAAAAAAGATGAAAAAAACTTGAATAAAAAAAGATGAAAAAAACTTGAATAAAAAAAGATGAAAAAAACTTGAATAAAAAAAGATGAAAAAAACTTGAATAAAAAAAGATGAAAAAAACTTGAAAAAAAGATGAAAAAAACTTGAATAAAAAAGATGAAAAAAACTTGAATAAAAAAGATGAAAAAAACTTGAAGAAAAAAAAAATGAATAAAAAAAAGATGAAAAAACTTGAATAAAAAAGGATGAAAAAACTTGAATAAAAAAGGATGAAAAAACTTGAATAAAAAAGGATGAAAAAACTTGAATAAAAAAAGATGAAAAAAAACGAACAAAAAGAAAAAAAGATGAAAAAAACTTGAATAAAAAAGATGAAAAAAACTTGAATAAAAAAGATGAAAAAAACTTGAATAAAAAAAGATGAAAAAAACTTGAATAAAAAAAGATGAAAAAAACTTGAATAAAAAAGATGAAAAAAACTTGAATAAAAAAGATGAAAAAAAACTTGAATAAAAAAGATGAAAAAAACTTGAATAAAAAGAAAAAAAGATGAAAAAAACTTGAATAAAAAAAGATGAAAAAACTTGAATAAAAAGAAAAAAAGATGAAAAAACTTGAATAAAAAGAAAAAAAGATGAAAAAACTTGAATAAAAAGAAAAAAAGATGAAAAAACTTGAATAAAAAGAAAAAAAGATGAAAAAACTTGAATAAAAAGAAAAAAAGATGAAAAAACTTGAATAAAAAGAAAAAAAGATGAAAAAACTTGAATAAAAAGAAAAAAGATGAAAAAAACTTGAATAAAAAGAAAAAAGATGAAAACTTGAATAAAAAAGATGAAAAAAACTTGAATAAAAAAGATGAAAAAAACTTGAATAAAAAAGATGAAAAAAACTTGAATAAAAAAAGATGAAAAAAACTTGAATAAAAAAGATGAAAAAAACTTGAATAAAAAAGATGAAAAAAACTTGAATAAAAAAGATGAAAAAAACTTGAATAAAAAAGATGAAAAAAACTTGAATAAAAAGAAAAAAGATGAAAAAAACTTGAATAAAAAGAAACAAAAAATGAATTTCTAAAAGTCAAAAATTGAACAGAAGAAAAAATGTCAAATATTGAACAGGAAAAATGTCAAAAGTTGTTTATTTGTTTAATCCAACTTGTTTGACTTGTAAGTTTAAATGGGTGAAATTTAAATTTAGTACCACTAAAAAGAATCAAATGCAAATGATGTTCTATAGCAAAAAAAAAAAAACATGATAAAATATATATCTCAATATGAGAGTACTGCGAGCGAGAGGGAAAAATAAACTCACCTTTGTCTTGCCAACTCTCTTTCATGCATACATGCTTCTTCTTTTTCTTTAGCTAACTGACTTCGAAGATCTTCAGTCATTTTCACATATCGTTGGGCAGCTCTTTCATCGGCTTCCAACAATTCAGCTTCATGAATTTGTTTGAACTTTCGAAGTTCACTTTTGTGCTTCGCAATCAGACGTTGAATCTCTGGTTCCAAACCTTTCACAGTCATTTCCTTCACAAAAAAAGAAAAAAAAGGCAACATATTATTTCTTCAGATAATAAATTTTGAATATTATGTAGTGGCTGTAAAAATCCGAAAAGAAATAAGACAACAAGAAGGTAGAGTTAAGAAGAATATGTATTTACAGAAAGTACTCAGTCTGTTACCATCATTATCACTATTCATAATGTTGGGAAGAATCCATGTTATAACACAATAGGAGACATCACTATAAGATTTCCATTAATTCAGGGGAGAAAAGGGAGGCTAAGTGGTTAACAACATGGGCTGATAACCAAGGTGTTCCAAGTTCAAATCCAGTTCATTCCACAGGAACACTTTCATCAAATCCTTTCTTTGACCTTATGTCTCACCTCCTGGAGAGGAGATAAATAAAATAACATGTTCATTCATTTAAACCAACTATGGCAATGCAGAAGCATAAGCGACTCTAAGTCCGCCTATACCGGTGTCAGGCGGAAACCTGGTATTGATGTAAAAATGTTCCGATTACCAAACTGTATTTCCTGCTTTAGTTTAAAATAAATAAACAAACTGGCATGAAAGAAAATATGTGAAACTTTTGTATACATTTTTATTCTTTTGAATATATTTTACAAAAATAAGTAATATTTGATTATATTTTACATAAATAAATAAAATGCTACTATTTTACTGTTTGTTTATTTATTTTCTTTTAAATAGAATACCATGTTTTTTCCAATGGTTTGAATTTGTTTTTAGCATTATAAAACTATGTTACTATATTAAATATTTATTGCATTAATTGTGATTAATTTCAATAGGTGGTTTAGCAGTATTTATTTTTATGCTCTGTTTGGTATTTTTCAGGGACAATTAGAAGTTATGGTTATAGTCAGCTAATGTACTTCCTAATTTCTGACATAGTGCTACCAGAAGTGGTGACAAGGCAAATCAGTTCTTTCACTTTTATTGTTCTTCAGTATTTTCTATTGTGAAGCGATTTATTGAAATAAAATATAAGAAAAGGGCATTATTGAAAAGTATACAATAAAAATTAACAAAATTATAAAAAGATAAAAATAACACAATTAGTCTTTATTTGCACTTTTAATAACAAACTTAAAAAAAAAAATTAAAAAAATTATTTTATTTGAGATTTTGCAAGAAATATGTTTATGAAATTATAAAAATAAAATTATTTTATTTGATTTTATATAATAGATACATGTTTATGAAAGTATGAAAATAAAATCATTGTAATGATGATAGAAATACTTGAAAAACAATAAAAGTGAAGGAACTGATTTTACTTTGTTACCGGTTCCAGTAGCACTATGCCTGAAATTAGGAAGTACGTTAGCTGACTATAACGAAGATATTAACGTTTTTGTTTTTTGTTGTTGCTGGATTGGAACTTGGATATCATTTTCCATAAAAGTGGATCAATCTCAAAAATGACGAACATTCATCATTTAAGTCAGTATTTCTCAAAGTTTATACAGTTTGGACGCACTTAAAGTACTACCAATACTTAATAGAGCACTGTATAGAAAATAGGACTAATATGTTATTAAGTAAACTGTTAAGTATATAAAAAATAATGCATTTAACAAAAGCAAACAATTACTTCTATAACGCTTATTCATTCCTGTATTAATGAGAAATGTGAGGTTAATGCACTTTCTTCACAACACAACTCAATAAAGTTGTTTTAAATATTACAATGAGATTTTATCCTTCTATTCTACATATCAACGGTGATTATTATGAAACTTGTAAAAATCACAATAGGTTTACTCTTGACAGCAGTTCACAAGATACAATGTGTCTACTCACCAACAACTCTTATGTAATTTTATTGTCTTATATATTATTTGGATTCTTCAGACTACCGTTCTCTATTTTTCATTTGCTATTATATCATGTTATTAACAATATACTTTTCAACAATTTATTACAAAAACTACTTTGTTCTGTTCGGATGATTGGTAATGTGAAACGTTTTTATATAATCACCTATAAAATTAAAACATCGCTTAGATTAAAGATCTGTATTAATGATGGGACAATTCCAATATTTTCTTGATACCGACACAATTAATGATTCTGTTTTAAATTCCTGATTCCGAAACAATGACCAATTCATATTCTATTTAAATTTCTTAATATAGAGTTGTTTTTGTTAAGGAGGAGGAAGGATTACCGCAAAAGCCCATGTAAAAATTGCACTTATAGGTATGACTTATAGGTTTTAGTTTTTCTGGTAGTTTAAAATCAATAAATATTTATCATTAATACAAGCAATGAAATATTAAGTTTTAAACAAAAACAAAAGAAATAAAAATGATAAAAAGAATCATTTGGGCATCAGACAACAGGCACAAAATTTTACGATTCCGATACTGATTCTGATACCCCAAACAATTCCAATTTTTTCGATTCCTGATTCCAATTAATCATCTCAACACTAACTTGTATTTTAATTCAAAGATTATAATAGAAGTTGTCTATAACTAAAATTTTATTTATTTTTCTGTATAAGTTTTAAAATTACATTTCCGAATTTTTTAGATGAGGATTAGTTATTCATATTATTTGGATTATTTGGATACTATTCTCATCTTGAGTGTCATTTTCACAACGTTTTGGCCGATGTAACTTCTGGCTTTCTTCAGGTGTATCTTGTGAAACTCTGGAATCTGTATGGAATTCTTAATGGAACTATTTATTTAATCCAGGATGGTAACTTATTCTCATTCTGTCAGCCAAGACTAGATAGAAGTCTTGAGTAATTTGTAATTATATTCTTAGTATCACTCGTACTGAGAATTGAGCCTTCAACCTCCAGAAGACTGTCTCTTAGAAATGATTAACAACACTTATAGCCATTGCACCACTTGTCTTTTTTTGTCTTGTGCTTACAAATGAAATATTTATTATTAAAAATTTTGGTTTCAAATACTGACTTACTCCTATATTAAAAAAATGAAAATTTAAGAAAATCTGTATTATGTACATATCTGTGATGAAACGAAGATATCATATTCCAAAAATCATGTAAATTAATCAAGTGTTTTAATTTTTATTAATCAAATTTCATGAGTATTCAAAGAGTGACTGTTTCCCCCACCATTTTGAAAAAAAATTTCAGAAATCAAGGAGGGGATAACAATAATTCATAACTACTAAATTTATGTTGTAATGTCTATGAATTCCGATTAATCACTTAAAATGATTTTCTTTATAAAAATAAAACTACTTGATCAGAATGAATTCTGAACAAGAACTGTGTGCTCTATACAAAATGTGCATCCAGCTCTTTATTGGAACTGATTCTTCTAAAAATATATTTATTTTTTAATATGATTTGATATGAAATATAAGGATTATAAGGATTAAAACTTCCATTTAGTTTCACATATATGTCACAATACCACATTTACTCACTTGAAATATCCCTAATGTTTGAAATATATTTTATTTAAAAAAATTATTATTTTTACAAAATAATTGAAAAAAAAAAATGAGGAGTGTCATGTCAAAATGAAAAAAAAAAACAATTTATGCGATTTTTAGAATATGATATTTTAGTTTTGTCATGGGAACGTACATCATAGAGATTTTTCTTTATTTTTGTTTTATGATATAGAGAGGATTCTTGACAAGAACTCAAGTATATCAAATAATGAACTTTACAAAGTAATAGCAATAATATAGACAATTATTTTATATCTATGAGGGTTATTCCAAAAGTAAAGCCTCATATTTTTTTTAACTCAAAAAGTTGAAGAGCTACAAAGACAGGAGTGAGATGGGAGTAGTACCATTAAAATGAGTTACCTTTTGTGTTCCAGAATTTATTTTTCTACATAGTATCGATCATTTTCAATGCAATTTTTGCTAATGATGAACGATGGCTGTGCATGGGCATCCGGAGTGCACTAGTCATACGAGGGTCATTCCAAAAGTAAAGCCTCCTTTTTTTGAAAACTTAAAAGTTGAATAGTTAGGAAGACAGGAGTGGTACCATTAAAACGGGTGACCATTTGTGCTCTAGAATTGACTTTTCTACATAGTCACTACCGTTTTAAATGTACTTTTGCCAGAAATTCAATGATGCATCTCTGCTTCTGACACATGTCCACAACAGGGGTTGCTTTCTTAGAGTCTCACACCATCAATATCTGCAACAGAGAAAATAAAATTTCAAGTCATGAATGCATAATTAGTCATCATAATGAAATTTGCAATCCCCTTTTAATTCATTTGAGTGGAATTAAAAAATAGGAGGCATTACTTTTGGAGCGCCTCTTGTATATAGATGCAAGCAATACCTTAATTTTCTTGGTCTTGTCCTCGATCCATCTTTCTCTGCGTAATTTTTCGGCAGCAGCATTCATTTCTTTCAATTTCTTCATCTCTATTGAATGACTGAAAAAGAATGAAAATTCTAAGTAGAAAGAGAAAAAGAATAACGGATCATCTTTGAAACAATCATTTGTTATTTATGAGGCCATCCCATGCTGAATTTTAATTCTTTGAAATTTAATAAATGGGAATGCCTATTGTCAAACTCAGAGTCTTGTGAAAGCCATAGGAGTCAGTTTGTGTTGTCATACAAGTCGTACTCCTACAATTATAATTGAAGTCGTTTGATAAAAATTGCTTCAGAACATTTTTCTTTTAATTTAGAGACATACAATAGTTTGGTCCAATTCAAGAATGCAAGTACAAAGTGTAGTTTAGCAAAATATATAACGAAATAAATTAGCATAAAATATAAATATGATATGTTTTTTGTCAATATAACGAAAATTTAAATTAATGATTTAATTCTATCCAAATGCAACAGTAACAAATCTAATTCACATAAATTATATTAGTTCAAAATAGACAAGTATTCAAATGCTTTTCATGCTTTGTTCTAAGGCTTGACACCTCTTGTCGACAAACTTTGGTATGTCAGGCTGAAATTTTTGTGCAGTTCCGAGTTTTATTAGAGATAAAAAATGATGATTTTTCAACCTAGTTCTCTGAAAAGTTATATGAATGATTGTAAATCCTTCTATATTTTTCATAATGTAACTACTTTTAACATCTTTGATAATAAAGATAGTGATAACTTGAAAAAATGTTGTGGCCATGAAATTCTAAAATTTCAATTAATGGATTCAACGTCAAAAAAAACTTTCCTAAAACAAGGATAGATAAAAAAAAATCTCACTACTTTTCCAACATCGTTCGTATTTTGATATTTTCCTTCCCCACACTTTTTCAAAGTTGCTGTCTGTGCTAGCTGTAAATAAGTTTGCAATGGGCTGCACATTTCACATGTCTGGTCCGATGAAACTAATATTTGATGAACGACATTATCATCATTAATTTTTATTGTTTTTTGTGAATTAGTTCACCAGGCAAATTATTCCTCGCAATAGATAATAGTCAATCGAGGATTGATTCTATAATGATACATATGCAATCTGCATAAATTAAAATATTACGTTTAAGCGTATTCTACAACCAGGCAATGCTGGGCATCCAGTTGTAGGTGTATATGTTTATATATTTGTATGTACAACATTCACTCCTAAACTACTTAACCAATCATTATGAATGTAGGGTACAGCTATTAGGCCTAAGTGGTTGCAATGTGGGCTATATTTAATTTCATTTTCTTAATGAAAGTGGGGGAGGGGGATAAATAAGGTGTGTAAGTCCTTTGTAAAAGTTCAGATACCTAAAATTTTTGTGAAAGTTTAATAAATATTCCTCAAATTTCAGTATTTTAAAGTATTTGTAGGGGGCATTATATAAACAATCTCCCAATTTAAAATTCAAATATTTCAGATTTGCATTGAATGTGATCCAATGTCATTCGACACCAATTCCGCAAGATTCCTTGAATTTAAAGTTCTTCTTCAGAGATCTTAAGCTTAAGCTTTAAATTTTAAAGACCCACACCATCACCACCATACACGCACATGGGATAATGTATTAGTAATAAGTAATTAAAATACAATGATACATAATTTGAAGAATCAATCTTGGTAAACAAAAACGTTGTAATTAAGAGAAAGATACCATTACTCTAACCTTATATAGAAAAATACTGTTCTTAATATTATTTTTTTACGTGCAGATCTAATTTAGCTGCATATTTTAAATGAGAAATTAAATCATTGTGAAGATTTTTAAGCAGTATTTCTGTAAAAAAAACTTTTTTTAATTAGTTCTTCTTTGTTATAATAGAGAAATTTGAAAATCAAAATCTTAAATCTCAAGTAACCAATGGTATTTACTTAATTGTCATATCGCAATAATGAAAATATCCAAACATTATGAAAAACGATAAACGATGACGTAGAAAATTAATTATTAATGATAAAGTTTTCAAAGATAAATTTCAGAAAATATTTACCTCCCTTTTGTTACAATTCAAACTCTCCAGTTTTTTTTTTTTTTTTTTTTTTTTTACAAAACTCAATATATCATTATTATAATTATCTCAGAAAACTATTTTCATTAATAATTAATTTTTTACCTTATAGTTTATCGTAATTTTGGGATATGTTTATTACTGTGACATGATAAGTAGATACCATTGGTTTTACTTGAAATTCAATATTTCGATTTTTTCTTTTGATTTTTTTTCGATTAATGAAGAATCAAAAGTTTTTTAAAGTAAAAAGAAAAAAGAGAAAAGTATACTTCATACCTTTCGTCCTGCATCTTGATTCTATCTTGATATTTCTTATCTAAAAGTTTTATTTCTTTCACCAATTGTTCACATTTTTCGTTCAGAGTTTTCTTGTCATCAATCAACTTGAAATAAAAATAAATAAAATCGTTAAAATAATGCATATTAAAAGTAGATGATAAAGGTAAATGTGTACATTGATTCTTATATAACAATATACATACAAAAACGGACGGCATAACTTCAAGATTATATACATGTCTAGCCATACTGGAGTCGTATATATGGAAAAACATGTATTTGTAATTATATATATATATATATATATATATATATATATATATATATTTTAAATCCCCAAAACAGTGTTTCATGGTAAGCAACTGATAATCCCTTAAATTAACATTAGGACTATAGTGAATTTAAGAAAGCAACTCTTGATGCATTTATTGCTGACTAAATAGTTTACTAATAAATGAGAAAAAATATAAAAATTAAATAAGTTTTTTTAATATAGTTTTAAAGGTTAAAAAACTTCCAAGACTATATATATATATATATATATATATAGATATAGATATTAGCAGAAGTACCCATCGTTGACTGGGTTCAAAAACAGCCTACAGAAAATGGACTGTGATTGATGAAAGTATGATAGGTTATGAAAAGGAGGAGGTTGTAAAGAGATAGGTTTTGATACTCAAAAATTTTACCCTAAGCAAGATATGATGAAAGTAAAGATAATTTTCGCGAAAATATATTTTTTTTATATCAACATTGTTTCCATTCGTAGCCAAGAGTGACCAACAAAATGATGTTTCCTTACAAAGAGAAAATGTTATATATATAATAATATAAATATACAAGAAATAAATGTTACCATAGTCAATAAAAAGTTACTTTTATGGTAGAAAAGTTCATTGGTTTGTCTTTTTAAGTAGTTTGTAAAAAATATATATTTTTTTTTAATTCATGAACCGTTTTTTAAAAAATCAAAATGGCAGCGACTTTGAAATGGAGAGCCCCATTTTCAATTTGAAAGAGGGGCACCTGAGCATTCTCTGTTAACAATTTAAGAGAGTTTCGTCAATGTAAGAAATATTTATAAACATATTTTAATGTTTTCCGTTATTTTGTTCTTGAGGAATATTCGATTATGGCATGTGTAGTTTATATAAAAATTCATTTAAGTAGTTATCGCCTCAAATTTCGTTTTAATTTCGGTTCAAGTAAAGAGCATTAAAAACTATTTCCAAATAAAAAAAAAAATGAACTGAACTTTTATTGACTATGGTAACATTTATTTCTTGTATATTTATTTTTTTGGGTAGTCGTTTGTTGGCTTTTCTGCTAAACACTCTTACTAAATAATATCGACGAAATATCGATAAACAAAGAAACAAAAACAGTTTTGAAAAATAATGAAGCTTTACTTACTTTAGTAAAATAATCCGAAACAGCAAAATGGGATATTAAAAAAGTAAATACGTAATTACTTTAGTTTTTAAAGCAAAGAATCGATATAAACATGAATAAGAAGAAAATAGCACCCTTTTCAAGCAGAACAGCTTCGTTTTAGTTTTACGGTATTGAACGGTGTAGTATTGCGGCGTCGGATTCAAGGTTGTACTATTGTAATGTAAAGAACACGCAGAAAGGGTTGAATTCCTTCTAGTACACTGACAAAAAAAGCTTAAACAGATATATAAATAAAAATAAAAAGGTTATGTAAATGTTTTTAAAAAGACACGTAATCACGTGAGCAGGATTTTTTCCTTCTTTTGACATAAAAAATAACATTTTTATTTTTTATTATTTATCTATTTATCTATTTTCGAAAGAGTGCCACGTGCAAGTGGAGAAGGAAAAAAACAGAGTTATGCAAAATTTGTGCCAGAAATTGTCTAAAGTTCCAATTTTTTGGGGGGGCTTTCACTTTAATAAGAACATGAATTTATGAGGTGAATTTATTCGACACAATATGATTCAACTCCAAAAAATAAATAAAAGCTAACATGAATTAAGATTAAAGCAAGGTGTTATTGTGGACTCTCACCTCTTTTAAAAAACCTTATTAAACTTTGTGACATATTTACATTCTATAGAGGTCAGGCGCAAACGAACACCCAATAATTTTATTATACCATATTTCTTCAAACTGAAACATAATTATCAAAGTATATTTACGCAAATAGATATGAAAAGTCTTTGTTAAAGTTTGTGCCATATTTCCATGGAGTACAGGCGCAAACGCAGATCCCACAATTTTATTATACCATTCCTATTTAAGTTGAAACATACTTATCAAAGTATTCTTATGTACATCTATATCAAAAACCCTTGTAAACGTTTTTTTTTTTCATTTTTTATTTCCATACTTTGGGGGCCAGGCGCAAACGCAGACCCCACAATTTTAATGAACCACCGTTCTGCCAGATCAAACATACCCATTCCTGATCCTCGATACATCTTCTATCATTATATGTAATCAGTTTTTTAAAATAGTCAACCATATAGGAGCCTATTCGTGACTAGAGACACACACACACACACACACATTCAGCTTTATATTATAGATTAATTGATTACTTAAGTTTATGCATATTGTTAACATGAACTAAAAACCAATATTTCTTAAAAAATGCTCAATAGGAATGTAAAGTTTTTATATAAATAAAACTTATATAAACATTGTAAGGAGTCTACATGGATCGAGCTATGAAATTCAGTTGGAATTCAGATGAAACATGAAAATGTTAAAACGTTGATCCATCTGCATAGATTATTCAGAATGTTATATATATATATATATATATATATATATATATATATAAAATGGTTTGTGAAATCAATCAACAGAAAATCAAACTAATGTATGGTATTCTTTGAAATAAAAATATATGTTCTTGCACATATTATCAAACACTGGTCATTTCTCCTATACTGAAAAAATATAACATTACACATGCATAATATATAAAATATGCAAGTCAGTTCACACAAAATCCCTTTACCAATTAGCAAAGAAAACTGTTGCATTTTTTTTACACCTGCTTGTATGTGTTTTCATCTGTTCATTAAGAGCAATTGATATATATAATATATATATATAGAGAGAGAGAAGGATAAAGAGTTTTAATAACACTAAGCATTTGAATATATATATATTAAGGCAATCATGAAGGGAAGACGTATTCTTTCGGAATTCATTTTATATTTAAAAAAAAAAAAAAAAAAGAAGACCAATGACCAATTTAAAAAATTTTTTTTTAATATAAAATGAATTCCGAAGGAATACGTCTTCCCTTCATGATTGCCTTAATAAAGTTTTGTACCCAAGAAAATCATGAAATATATATATATATATATATATATATATATATTCAGTTGATGTGTCAATCCTCGTGATTATAGGTCTGCCTGGGTATGGAATGCTTACAGACTTGGTTGGATGGTATATGTTGTAGGGATTGAGGGTCAGTGTTTGAAGCATATCCATGGTAATAGTGATAGAAGCAGTGTTTGTTATGAAATTGTAGAGTTTTTTTTTTTTTTTTTTACACAGTGATCACCACTTATCAAGGCCCGGAAGCCACTCAGGGATAAGGGTTATTGCAAGTAAATTACGTTAGTGTGGAGATTTGATGAAGTGTTTAATTAAGGGGGCGGTTCATTAGGAATTTGTTAACATTGGACTTGAAGACATCCAAGTTGTAGTCCGAAGGGAAGCAGGCAGACGGAATGGAGTTCCACAGGTGTGCAGTTCTAAGAAAGAAGCTTTGTTCATGGAATCCGCGTTTTGATTTAGGCACAGATATAGAGTGGGGGAAATTTTTCACAGTGGATTCAGCTAGACGGGTGTTTTTCATGAAAGATTGGTGAGGGGGGACCAGAGATTGGAGTTCAGACGAGCACCTGCCATGGAAATAACGATAAATTGTGCAATTTAAATTTAGTTGTTTTTGGGTTTGTGGGAATAAGGGAAGTGATGATGTTGGAGGTGCGGGGAGGCTGAGGCTTTGAATGAACATTGTAAGTTCTATTTTGTATGTGCAGGTGAGGTCTTTGTGGAGTGATTGGTAGAAATTAGTATCTCTGAGCTGAGTTTCTGTTTCTTCAATGTATGAGATGGTGTCATGATGGTGAAGGCTCCTCCTTGTTTTGCCGATTTGATCATGATTTCATGCTTTTTTGGGGTATGAATAGCTGTTATCTAGAGGAAATATATATGCATGTACGTATTTCTAACTTACCTGATCAATAAAAGATAAATGCCTTTTGATGGTTTCTTCGTATTCATTTTTTTGCAGAGTGAGACGATGTTTCATTTCTTTTTCAGCTTCTTTCGCATGACGAATGGTTAGTTCCCGTTGTTGATTCTACAGATTATCAAAGGAATAAGATTTTAATAAGATGTCACACCAAAATCAAATCATTCAGGAATCAAACATTAAAATCATGAGAACAATAAAAAAGAAATGCGTACAAATTTACACATATTTTCCATTGAAACTGTGAAAATATTTTTGATTATAATAGAGGGTATGACTAACAACAATCTTATTTATAATTACGGTTAGAACAATCAACCAATGAGAAGCCTCCGATCTCATTATAAAAATATCGAATTTTGGATGCAAGTCAGTTCGCTGTTAGTTTTACTACTGTTTTCATCTTGGACGTTATTCTCATGTTTCAGACGATATAATTTCAGACTTTTTTCAGGTACATCTTGCCAAACTCGGGAATCTGTACAGAAATTTCAAACACAAGAACCTGTGATGCAATGGATAAAAGTGTTATGCAACAATCAGTTCTAAGTGACCGCCTTTTGGAAGTTGAAGGTCCAATCCTCAGTACAAATGATACTAAAAATAAAATTAAAAATTATTTAAGACATCTACCTGGTCGTGGCTGATTGAATAAGAACAATGAATACACATGTAAAATTTCCCAAGTTTGATATGTAGACTCCTCGAGTTCAATGAAATGCACTTCAAGAAGGTTGGAGAGTTACCTCAGCCAAAATATTGTGAGAATAGCATCCAAAATGAGAACAGTAGTCTAAATAATCCAAATTATCATTCCTCATCTAAAAAATTCCAAAACCAACACTTCTTGATGGTCTAGGACATTTGCAAAAAGTTTTCACTCTTCAATGCTCCAAAAATTATAAACGCCACATGAGAGAAAAGACCAATAGAAATCAATAAGAAAATATAAAATTAATATTTGTCATGTGTACATTTCAGACTTTGCACTCTCTGGCCTTCTTCAGATTCCTTTTATCGTAATCTGTAATCTTCTAAACATGACAACAAGAACAGTTTAAACATCTATTCCCTGCTTCTTTTGTTACAGCTCATTTGATTTGTTGGTCTAGTGGTCTCCATTAATTCACTGTTTTGATACCCCAATGTTATACAGCTTCCTATTTCAATAACTTCTTTCCAAAGAACTGCAGACTTGTGGAACTCTTTCTGCTGACTGTTTTCCTCCTACTTGGTCTTTTCAAGACTAAAGTCAATAGGCGTCTCAGTGATAATCATCTTTTGTTCTTTTTACCTCCTTACAAGTGACTTCATGCCTTATCTGGAGTGATTTCCATAAAATCTTTTTTAAAAAGGACTACATTTCAGAAATAACTGTTATAGCCTCATCTTGTGCCAAACTTTGGTGAAATAAAAGAGTAACACTTGAAAATGGTTGTAAGTTGAGATCAAACAATATACTTTAATTTGTAATGGCATTCAGCAGCTCCAAATGAGTTCACTGCATTCCCCATCAAGGTAGTAGGCCACCCACGCTGCAGCTGAGTTTTCGGCATACTTCAACCATGATTCCAGCAACAAATACGAAAAACACAAAGGTCAACTACCAGTTCCATATCTGCCTTCACTGTTGTTGTAGTCCATGGCTTCATTTTACTCCCTTTGTGCTTTCACCAGTTAAGAAATGCGAGAAATTGAACAGTGAGAATTTCCGTAATTCACAAGTGTGTCAGTTACTTAAGTAAATAACACAGAACAGGTGACAAATTAGACACGAAAGAATGTACTTTAAACAGAAAGCAATTAAAGTTTCTTTATCTATCTTCTAACTATTAGTGAAAAGGTATGTAAATATAAATAAATAAAATAAATAAAGGTAAATAAATATCTCTTTTATACAGGTTTATTTGCATCTTTAATTGATGACAGAATAGCAATTTCGATAAGAGAGATCTGAAAAAAAAAAAAACAACTCAACAATTCCTCTTCAGAAGATGAAGAGGAGAATCTTCACATAATAAATCCCAACCTGAGAAATAAAGCGTATTATTTTCCTACTTATAATAGAAATAGCTTCCAAAACTTTCAATTTATAGTAGAACAAGAAATAGAAAAAGAAAGAGAAGAAGAAATCAAAAAACAAAAAGAAAAAGAAAAAGAAATGGAATAAAAAGAGACACTGTACTAATTAAATGTAACATTCTAAATCCTATTTAAAATATAATAAATAATTTGGTTATAAAAAAAAAAAACAGCATAGTCCTAGAAAATAAACAAATAAAAGTTAAATTGAATTAAAGTAAAAATATGTTCATAGAACATAAAGTAGATACAGCATACCAAATATAGAAAAAAAAATCAAAATCAAATGAGTGCGGAATTTTTTTTGGAAATGACGGTAAAATACTGACCAAAGCTTTTTGTAAAACAACCATCGATTGTTTCTTTTCATCCAATTCCAACTTCTGCGCCAAAACATGATTTGTTATTTCACCGGCAGTTGCAGAGGCATTCTCTAATTTGACTTTCTCATCAGCAAGGAGAGGAGGCAATGGTGGAGATGGAAGAAAAGTGGAAGTGCCAAGTGCTTCTTCAATTTCTGAAGAGACACGGTTGATTTCCTGGAGGAAAAAACAAAACGGCATCAGAAAATTTTTTCACTTAAAAAAAAAAAATTATCCAAATGCAATGAGATACGTAATAAATCTTACAAAATCATCTTGTTGAACTTTTCAAAATCATGATGATCATCATTATTAGTTTAACATCCATTTTACATGCTGGCAGACCTAAATAACATTTAAGCTGCCAAATCAAACATTGCGACGAAGTAGTAAATGTTCATTTATTAGTGATCTAGCATATCATTGGCAATATACATTACTAGCAAAGATACCCACTCTTCATGTGAGACTTTTCTGTACGCACGCACCCTTTAAGGAAGTGGATGTAAGAACAACTTTTGCTTAAGGTGTTTTAATTTTTTTAACTATCTCCTGAAGTGACAGATATCCAACTATGAAGTATGAAAATTAATTGAGAGGATGGGGATCGAGGACAGTGATTTGATGGAAATTTACAAAGAAGTTGGCTGCTTCTGAGATGTGGTAAACCCCAACTTGATGTGCACCATCTCTAAGTTTATGAAAAGCTGCACCAATTATGACCTTAACCTTTGACCTTTGAAAAATGGTATGTACCATCCCTAGGTGGGGAACCATCACCATGCCAGGTTTGGTCATGATGGGTCCAGTGGTGTTGGCTGTAGGAGAATTGTATACACACAAACGCTACTACTTTATATATATGGATTGATGATAATAATATAGTTAGCCACAATTTATACAATTACTTACTCCAGGTAAGATGACTATTATGAAACATTTTCAAATAATAAAGTAAAAAAAATCAGCAAGGGGTTGGGGGTAACTTATTTTAAATTGAAGACTATAATAGGAGTTGTTTACCTTAAGTTTAAAAATGTGCAAACAAAAATAAAAAACTAAAATGAATTCAGTATATCCCTGAAAATGCTAGGTAGGTTGGAGCTAGTTATTTATAAAAAACAAACAAACATATATATATATATATATATATATATATATATATATATATATATATATATATATATATATACACACACTTATTATAAACAATTATTTTTATACCTATAGACACTAGTGTTTCATGCTTTTGCAATCATTGATGCAAAAAGTGACAACTGCTATTGATTCAAACCAAGCTACAAAGCCACCTTTGACTATTTGCTAGGATTCCATTTGATACCTCCAGGCCACCATCAACCACCAAGAGAAATTAACAACTATAAATGCCAGATACAGACAAGGTTAAGACAGTCAATAATGTCCAAACTGTGACCATCACACAAGACCAGCTGACCAACTTTTTATTTCCAAGAAAATGCTCAACTATAAGAACTTCTTAAAGGGGCTAATAATTGTAAATAATTATTTTTTATACCTACAGACACTAGCGTTTAATATATATATATATATATATATATATATATATATATAAAGGTAACTCTTGAAGGCAATTCAATACAGAGGTTTATTGGATAGACACAAACTGAAGTAAATTAAGACAATGGTGGAATGAATTCTACAAATTCATCTTTTTATTAATACAATACTTCTTTTTTATACTCTTATTACATTTTATTATTTTTATTTGCCTCAAATATTAAGAGTATAAAAAAGAAAAAAGCACCTATGTGTGTGTGTGTGTTAATTAAAAAGGTGAATATGCATTACTCATTCCATTCATTATGTCTTAATATTTGCCTGTTTGTGTCTATCTGTTGCACATCTGCATTGTATTGCCTTCTATAAATTTCCTTTATATATGCACTAGACAATTATTCTAGCAAACTACACTTTATATACACTCTGTGCCAGAATTATATGCAAATCGATATTTTTGTTCTAACTCTGATAATTTTCAATGAAAATTTGTGAAATTTAGCATGTTTTATGGCAATACTAACACAAGTGCAGATCTAAAATTTTAAGCTAATCTGCACAGTAATAAACAGTTGGCAGCCATTTTGGTGATTTGCATTTTTTTCAGCCTGCCAACTTTATATACAAACCAATGCTAAAATATGGTGAAGTGCTAAAAGATCATCAAAACATTGATTATTCTAGGAATTTGTAATTGATAACAACAATAATAAAGAACAAACAACTTCAATTTGTTTCATAGTACAATCAATATCTTATATAATTGCCATTTTTATTGACAAGAGCAAAAAGTTTTTGGTCCATTGAAGATGTCAAACTTTCGATTTCATCTGATGAAATGTCTTTGGCAGCAGTCAGAATAGCATTCCAGTGGTCATCCTTGGAGTTGTACTGCCTTCTTCCGGAGTAAATATTTTGTTTCAAGATGCTGCACAGATTTTCAATGGGATTTAAATCTGGAGAACAGGCTGGCCATCACATTATTTTCCTATGTCTGGCAAAAACTCTCTCCAAATATTCAGTAGCTATCCTTACAGAATGAAACGGTGCATTATCATGCATGAATACCATCTTTTGAATTTGAAGTTGGCTGCTTCTGAGATGTGCACCATCTCTAAGTTTATGAAAAGCTGCACCAATTATGACCTTAACCTTTGACCTTTGAAAAATGGTATGTACCATCCCTAGGTGGGGAACCATCACCATGCCAGGTTTGGTCATGATGGGTCCAGTGGTGTTGGCTGTAGGAGAATTGTACACACACAAACGCTACTACTTTATATATATGGATTGATGATAATAATATAGTTAGCCACAATTTATACAATTACTTACTCCAGGTAAGATGACTATTATGAAACATTTTCAAATAATAAAGTAAAAAGAATCAGCAAGGGGTTGGGGGGGATAACTTATTTTAAATTGAAGACTATAATAGGAGTTGTTTACCTTAAGTTTAAAAATGTGCAAACAAAAATAAAAAACTAAAATGAATTCAGTATATCCCTGAAAATGCTGGGTAGGTTGGAGCTAGTTATTTATAAAAAACAAACATATATATATATATATATATATATATATATATATATATATACACACACACTTATTATAAACAATTATTTTTATACCTATAGACACTAGTGTTTCATGTTTTTGCAATCATTGATGCAAAAAGTGACAACTGCTATTGATTCAAACCAAGCTACAAAGCCACCTTTGACTATTTGCTAGGATTCCATTTGATACCTCCAGGCCACCATCAACCACCAAGAGAAATTAACAACTATAAATGCCAGATACAGACAAGGTTAAGACAGTCAATAATGTCCAAACTGTGACCATCACACAAGACCAGCTGACCAACTTTTTATTTCCAAGAAAGTGCTCAACTATAAGAACTTCTTAAAGGGGCTAATAATTGTAAATAATTATTTTTTATACCTACAGACACTAGCGTTTAATATATATATATATATATATATATATATATATATATATATATATATATATATATAAAGGTAACTCTTGAAGGCAATTCAATACAGAGGTTTATTGGATAGACACAAACTGAAGTAAATTAAGACAATGGTGGAATGAATTCTACAAATTCATCTTTTTATTAATACAATACTTCTTTTTTATACTCTTATTACATTTTATTATTTTTATTTGCCTCAAATATTAAGAGTATAAAAAAGAAAAAAGCACCTGTGTGTGTGTGTGTGTTAATTAAAAAGGTGAATATGCATTACTCATTCCATTCATTATGTCTTAATATTTGCCTGTTTGTGTCTATCTGTTGCACATCTGCATTGTATTGCCTTCTATAAATTTCCTTTATATATGCACTAGACAATTATTCTAGCAAACTACACTTTATATACACTCTGTGCCAGAATTATATGCAAATCGATATTTTTGTTCTAACTGATAATTTTCAATGAAAATTTGTGAAATTTAGCATGTTTTATGGCAATACTAACACAAGTGCAGATCTAAAATTTTAAGCTAATCTGCACAGTAATAAACAGTTGGCAGCCATTTTGGTGATTTGCATTTTTTTCAGCCTGCCAACTTTATATACAAACCAATGCTAAAATATGGTGAAGTGCTAAAAGATCATCAAAACATTGATTATTCTAGGAATTTGTAATTGATAACAACAATAATAAAGAACAAAAACTTCAATTTGTTTCATAGTACAATCAATATCTTATATAATTGCCATTTTTATTGACAAGAGCAAAAAGTTTTTGGTCCATTGAAGATGTCAAACTTTCGATTTCATCTGATGAAATATCTTTGGCAGCAGTCAGAATAGCATTCCAGTGGTCATCCTTGGAGTTGTACTGCCTTTTTTCCGGCGCAAATATTTTGTTTCAAGATGCTCCACAGATTTTTGATGGGATTTAAATCTGGAGAACAGGCTGGCCATCGCATTATTTTCCTATGTCTGGCAAAAACTCTCTCCAAATATTCAGTGGCTATCCTTGCAGAATGAGACGGTGCATTATCATGCATGAATACCATCTTTTTTCCGGAATGCCAAATTCTTCTTCTTGTGCTAGTGTTCCAAGTGTTCCTTAATAAAGTCAATGCAGAGTTTGGTGGTAATTTTCACTCCATCTGCGACTCTGAATGGTACTACCAGCTCATTGCCAATGATTGCAGCCCAGAACATCACACCACCACCTCCTTGTTGACACCTGATCCTTTGGGGACGTAGACCCTCTTTATGGTACCATCCCCCCCACCAATCAGGCCCATCAAGGGTCACTCGACACTCATCGGTGAACAAAACGGTTTGAAAATTCACCTTCATGTCATCTCTTGCTCACTCCATCGTCTTTTTCTTGTGGATATCCTTCATTTGAGGGCGGACTTCTGGTTTTCCAAATTTTTCAATTGTCCTCAGGATACAGCAACGAGTTGATTTGGGCACATCAGGAACGCCAGCTTTTTCAAAAACTTGTTTGCTAGTTTCAAGTGGGTTACGGCAAACTTTTCTCATGATCTAGCTCATTGTTCGACATGACAGATATGATTTCTTACAAATTTTCCCTTTGTCAGAACGTCCGTTGCAAAGTTGGGAGTTAGTACAATATTTTTTTATCGTACGATGATCACGGTGTAATTCTCTGGCAATTTCTACGGTGGAAATCTTATTATGGAGCCTTTGAATAATTTTAGACTTCTCAGCTTGACTTAAAGCACCTTTACGTCCCATCTTGTATATAAAGTTGGAACGCTGAGAAAAACTGAAAGTCACTAAAATGGTTGCCGTTTGCTCGCTATTGTGAAGATCAGCTTAAAATTTTATATTTGCGCATGTGTTAGTGTTGCCGTATAACGTGCGAAGTTTCACAAATTTTCATTGAAAACTATCGGAATTAGAACAAAAATATCAATTTGCATATAATTCTGGCACAGGGTATGTATATGTATATATATATATATATATATATATATATATATATATATATATATATATATATATATATATATTATTTATTCGAGGATAAGCAGTTACATTTGGTCGCTACAAGCAGCCATCTGTTTCAGTCAATAAGAAAGACTGAAACAAATGGCTGCTTGTAGCGACCAAATGTAACTATTTACCCTCAAATAAATAAAAACTATTTTGCTCTTGTTATCGAGCACTATCTAACAACCTCGTTGTATTCATTAGTCCCTACTTTTGAACATCTCAAACCTGAATTTTTATTTTGTGTATATATATATATATATATATATATATATAAGTTATGAAAATATATATGGCAATTAAACTCAAACCTGAATTTTTATTTTATATATATATATATATATATATATATATATATATATATATATATATAAGTTATGAAAATATATATAGCAATTAAACTACATAGAATATTCCATGTTTCATTCTTCGTGCCTGACGAATTCTCACGAGAATGAAGCATAAGCCTGACGAATTCTCATGAGAATGAAACACAGAATATTCTGTGTAGCTTAATTGCCATATATATTTTCATAACTTACTACCTAGCTCTACCTATGTAATGAGCACTGTTGAAGTTAATACTGAAAAATTTATGCATAAAATTATATCTTCATATATTAATTTATGTGATTAAATGAAGTAATCTTACACATCTTATGAATATTTTTTAATCAAAAATTTTAATATATTAAAATATATTCGAATTCAGTAATGTTCATATATACATAAAAAATTAAAGTCAAAATTAATTGACACAATTATTAAGCTTCCGGGCTCAGTGCAGGTAACTGATCTGGTTGGTCTATAAATACTTAAGAAGATATATAAAAAAATACTTAAATGGGGGGGGGGCTATATAGAGATGATGCATTATTTTTAGTTAGTTGAAGCGATCAAATTACAGAAAAAACTAGAAAGAAAATGAAGCTATTTTTTAAGGAACTTAAGTTAGAAATAACACTAGACTGCAATTGTAAAATAGTGATTTTTTTTTAGATATAACTTTAAATCTTAACAATACTTATGAACCGTATTGCAAACTGAACCAAACACTAATCTAAATAGATTATAAATCGAATCATCCTAAGTGTATGAAAAAAGCTATTATCCCCAGTATATCCAAAAGAATATTCGGGTTATCACAAAATGATAATATTTTTGATAAGAATAAGGATTATTATAATGAAGCTTTAAATAGATCATGATATCATAGAGAAATCAAATACATAAAGGAGGTGAATAATAAAAATATCAGGACAAACTACACGATATCATACAATGTGGCAATAAAAGGAAGAAGAAATGCTAAGAATTAAAAATAGGTGTAGGTATAAAAATAATAAGAAGAAAAAGAATGTAATTAAAAATAATGAAGAAACATATAATGGTGATAATTATATTAAGAATAAGAGAAATAGATAAAAAAAAAAAAACAAGTTTGGTTTAATCCACCTTTTACCAAATGCATTCAAAATAATATCTCTAAAGAATTTTACATAATAATTGATAAAAACTTTCCCCCAAAGAATAGATTAAGTAAAATAATTAATAAAATCACATTTAAATTTCATTCTGCTAATCTAGGCAATACTATAATAGGTTCTAATGGTGGTAAAATAAACAAAATAGTGAATAATAATAGGATTGAATTAGATGAACTAAATTTGGAAAGAAAATATAACTGTAGAATATCTAATGAATGTCCATTGGAAGGCAATTGTTTAATTTCTGAAATTGTGTACAAATGTGAAATTAAGGTGGGTAATTGTAAAAAAATATACCTAGGGGGAACAGGATGTTTTTTTAAGGACAGATTCAGAAATCATGTTGCACCATTTAATATTAGACCTGAGAATGAACCAAAGAGGGATGTGGATAATGATAAAAATGAGGATAGAATAAAAATGAGTATCAAAAATAAGAGAAACACAACTACATTAAGTGATTGGGTTAGGGAACTACATAAAAATAAAAGTTTGAATTAAAATGGTCACTAGTAGATAAGGTTAGAAAATATAAACAGAGTAAATCAAAAAGGTGTTACCTGTGCTTACTTGAAGCATACCACATAGTGAATTTTAAAGAGGAAATCTTAAACAAAAGGTTAGATGCTATACAAAGCTGTCTTCATAGAAATAAATTCCTGTTATCACGCCTAAAACCTGATTGAAATAAATTTAGAAAGGAAAAATGTACAGAATATATTGAGGGTGAAATATGAGCGTGTAAAGAGAATTTTTAAATTTAATACTAAAATTTTAACATTTTTTTAATAAATAAATTAGTAGATCTTCCTTAAAATGTAGGAAATTAAATAATTATAACCTAAATAAAAGAAATAGAAGTAGTTAGGATAATAAAATTACATTCAAGTAATTTCAACAGCATAAGAATGGAAAAAAATCCAACTTTAAATAACAGCAAGATATTGAGACAAGCAGGCTAAGATGGAGTAAAATGAATTTAATCAAAATATAAAGTTAAAAATAAATGAGAAATTAAACTTTGATTGGCATAAAGAAGTTAATGCTAGAATTATAAGTTTCAAATCAAACAAGGGTGATTAATAAATGCTAAAGTCAAAATATTAAAATATGAATGCCTAACAAAAACTTAGAGAAATTGGTAAATTGATAAAAATTTGGTAAACACGAACAACAAAAACTTACAACATGAAGAATTTAATAGCGTTATTGAAGAGGAAAATAATAAAAGAAATTAAAATAGAATACTTATATATGGATAAAAATTGAAAAGATAAATTTAAATTAATGCCATAATAAATATGGGATGAAGATAAATTTTAATTAATAATTTTTTAAATTAACCTTTAATTACAATTCCTTCTTAAAAAATAAAATATTAAGCAAATTCAATTATAAGATCGTAGATTCGTAGATGCAAACAAAACTGATACAAAACTATTGTAGATTGAAGAGGATACAGTTGGAAGATATAAATATTAGTGTTGTGCCGATGAATCGGAATCGGAATCGGGAATCGGTTAAATCGGTAATTTTCGGGGAATCGGAATCGGCATCGGAATCAGAAAAATTTGTGTATAATTTCCGATTCCAAAATCGATTCTTTGAATATTTTTCAAAAGTTAATTTTCAATTGCTTGTACCGATTATAAATATTTATTTCTTTTAAACTATTAGTAAAACTAAACTCTATAGATCTACGTACTCGTTATAGAATGAAGTTCTCATAACAAAATCACGTAATTTCATTAAATAGTTTTTGTTTTACGCTCCCTTGACTAATTATCGCAGTTTTTTTAGGAAGATTCCGAATTTCCCAAATCGTTTTTACGGCATAAAATAAAAATTATTTGATGAAATTACGTGATTTTTTTATGAGAACTTTATTCCATAACGAGTACGTAGAATATATATATTTTTTTATTTTTCGTTTTTTAACATAGTGTAAACTGCACAAGCACCCTTTTTTAATACGTGAAGACAGTTTAGAGCTTCATCCTAGATCTAAAAATAATTTGGTTTTTAGTGGGTTTACAAATATCGTCCAAAAGTAGAATTTCAATGAGGGGGGACTTTTAAATGTAAATATAATTTCTTTTTCAATCTGGAAAATTTCTAAATGTTTTCTCTTTATCTATTTTATCCAGACTTTGATAAATTCATTGTGAGATATTCATGTATATTTTTAACTTTTCCGAAACCTGAGAAAAATGCGACGGTGTCAGACAATGTGGCTCCAGGAAAATAAAATAAAACTCTATTTGTTTGAAATCTTTTCATATTAAACTCCTTGAGAAATTTGGCAAGTGGGTGTGAAAAAGTATTGTTGTCGAAACCAACGGCATCGAAGGTGTTAATTACCCCATAATACTTTCAACTCAACTTTTGAGTGAGATTGGCGGGCTTCAGCGAGGCCTCCGTGATATATATATATATATATATATATATCTCACGGAGGCCTCGGCTTCAGACGGCATTGGCGCCGTCGTAGCAATCCTTAAGTATAAACATAAACAATACCGGCAGAATCAAAGAAAATCACACTGGAAGCATATTTCAAATTAAATCAAAGGCCAAGCCTTTTCACAATTTTGCCCATTCCTTGTTGGTCCCCCCGATTTATCGGAGAGGGACTATAGTTTTCAGTGGCGTTCGTCCGTTCGTTTGTCTGTTCGTCCGGATGATTCCCGGATAACCGTCCATTACTTTTTTCTGAAATTTTGCCACAAGTTGTACTCCAATACGTAGATGTGCACAACATCGAGTTTTTTTTTAAGAAAACTCTCGTTGCTCCCCCAGGGGCTGAAAAGGGGTCAAAAATGCCCAAAATGGCAAAAATGACACTTTTGGCCCCATAACTTTTTTCCCGTCCATTAGATTTTACTGAAACTTGTCCAAAATGTGAAGGCAATTGTTGCAAATGTAAATTCAGTATCGCTGACCCTGGCAAAACTCTGGTTTGCGCCCCCCGGGAACTTTTAGGGCTAAAAACCACCCCTTTTTTAGGCTCTTTTTTTCATATTTGTCTAAAATGTGATTATGTATCTCTATTTAGTGTTTTTTTATGGTGCTGAACTCAAATTTACATGTCTTAAGGCCTGAAACATAGCCGTTTGTCCATTTTTACAAGTAATCAGCTCCTCCATGGGGGCAAAAGAGGTAAAAAATACCTCAAAATGACTCTAAATAGACAAAATTGACATATTTTTCAGAATAACTTTTCATCCATTCATTAGATTTTTCTGAAACTTGGCAAAACCATGGGCATACCTGATATACACCTGATGGAAGTATCACTGACCCTGGGAAAAATCAGAGTCACAAGCCCTGGAGGTTTTAGGGCTAATATTGGGTGTGGAGCAAAAGTTGAACTTAGTCATTTTTCTGAAAACTTTTGAAAAATTTTTTTTCACTCAAAATTGTTTTTTTATCAGTTATGTATCACTTTTTTTATCACTTTATTCGATCCCCCCTCCTCACATAGAGGGGGACCATGCATGCACGGCTTGTTATATTTGTCAATACCGATTGCCGAGTGAGGGAGCAGCAAACATACCGACAAAACCCAACACTTTTATATTCTACTTTTCATTTAATTAGCAATAATGTTTGATATTATTTTTCTGGGCAAAATATTTCTTTAATTTTAGACAATTCTTTCGCTACTTTGAAAATAAACTGCATTCTTCTAAAGGTTACCTAGCGAATTTTCGCAAAGTTTCAATTTTTGTTTTGTTTATTTTACGCATATAAAATAAGTTTAGATCTTCTTTAGTTTTACTAATAGTTTAAAAGAAAGAAATATTTATAATCGGTACAAACAATTGAAAATTAACTTTTTAAAAATATTAAAAGAATCGATTTGGGAATCGGAAATTAGGCACAAATTTTTCCGATTCCAATACCGATTCCGATACCCCCAAAATTACCGATTTATCCGATTCCCGATTCTGATTAATCGGCACAACACTAATATAAAACGATTAGGAATTTAAAATAGACGGTCAGTTTCACAAATAAATATAACGTAACATGAGCTGTAGTGTGTTACCAATTTTAAATTATGTGCGCTTATTGGGGATAGGGTGTCTACTTTTTAAGCGATTACACATGGTTTTACAACGTTGCAAACCGAACTTAATTTAGTGGGAAACACTTTAGTTAATATCCATAAAGAATTAGGATGGCCAGAAATGATGATCATTTTACGTTAAATTTATATTCGAAACTGATCTTACACTCTAAATTCTAAATGATCGCTTTTCTTTCCGCCAATTAAAAAAATGTTCTAACACGTAATCTATAAAAGTAATATTTCATTTTGGAATAGGGATTTAGCTGCAAAAGAAAGCACAGAAAGCTCATGCAATCTCACGTTAAAAATGGTTTTCATAATAGTAATATTATTATTTAGAAATTCGTTCGTAACAATGAGATGTGGCTTTGCTAAGTGGCGTTGTTAAATATATTGTTCTTACATCGTTTTCTTATTTTGCCTACCAATCTTCGAATATTTTCCACTATTCATGTAAGTAGCATGTTATACAGTAAATACGAACTGGTACAATATAGCTTTGTTTTAAAATCAAAATAAATGTTTTGTTGTGTTACAATTTTTAATCAATTACAAGGCAAACATTTGAGATAAAATATACGCGGACATTAACCAGGGGTTTATGTAATAATTTGAAAATTTACGAAAAAACAAACAAAAAAAATCTCTAATTAAATATGTATAAATTTTACAAGAATCGGAATCGGAATCGGAATCGGATCGGAATCGGAAATTTTGAACGGAATCGGAATCGGGAAAAATTTTGGCATCGTCCCATCACTAATAAATATAAACTAGAATTTGAAGGTGTAGTTTAGTATTTAGAAAATAAAACAATTCAAATAATTTGAAGAAGAAAAATAATTACTTAAATAAAAAAAAACACAGAGATTTAATGTAATATTAAGATAGGTAATTGATTGAAATATAATTTAAAAAGTAAAAATATGAAAATAGGGTTATTTATAAATTCCATGGCTAACAGAAAATAATATATAGAAGAGTAGGTGGAGGTAATTCCAACTGCTTGCTCTCTTAAATAGAGATTGGAAAAATGTTAATATATGTATAAATAGTGTATTTTGCCATCTGAAGAGTGGCTATTTTGGAATATTTATGAATGATATAATGTTTGAAATTGTCCAAATGATCACAAAAAAATTGTAACAAATATGAAAATATACAATATGATGGTATCATTTTTATTGTCTTAATTTTGTGAAAATATGTACAAACAACACTCTAAAGAAATTTGATGATTAATTCACATCATGCACAATTAAATGTATAAAAAAGTCACGTTGTTCTATGAAATTAACTTTGATCACATTTTTCATTAAACAATGAAGTAAGCAATTAATATATATTATTCATGGAATTATAAAAGTTTATTCTTACTGTGTCTATATCTGTGAGGCGATCAGCAGTCTGTACTTCATCAAGAAAAGAGATGATACTTTGTAATTTATCGTTTGTTAAAAAGCCAGCCCCGCCACTGGCAACAGATGATGCAACATCTTGATCCTGATTTAATTGCTCAAGTTTTGCTGCGGTCAAATAGGGACTGTATCGATGGCTGCCATTGCTATCTTGACCTGATGCTGCAGCTGCAGTGGGAAGTTCAGAATTTGGAGTAACATAGGATGGGCCAGCACCTACATCATTCATCGGTGGGTTTGATATTTCACCTGTAACAAATCGTTATTTTTTTAAAAGTTTTACAAATGTATGTATAACATGAAAATTACAGAAATTAGTAAATAGGCATATGATAAATATACAGAGTTCAAGGTTGAAAGAAAGAGTATGCTGGTATTTTTTATTCATTCCCTGGCAACACTGGGAGTGCATGCTAGTACATGGTTAAAAGTATGCTGGTATTTTTTATTCATTCCCTGGCAACACTGGGAGTGCATGCTAGTACCTTCTGGATTTTTCTAAATCTTTGTATTGCTTTTCCCCTATTATTGTAGATTTTCATGAAAGAAAATCTTTCCGAAATGACAGATAAAACATCTCTCTATATATATTAGGGGAGATAAATCACACCCTCATAACAGTAGCACATATATAGAAAGATGGCTAGAAAAACCTGTCATCTCTCCCCTCTTTAAAGCTCCCTTCATTAATGTAGTACAATATGCTAAGAGATATCCCAAACCAAAATTTTATTTTCATTATGTCTAGAAGCTCTTAATGTGGATGCATAGTTCTTTTCAAAACATAAACAATGATACCAAATTTATTTTAGTAGCATAATTAAATACTTCAATATAAGATTCATTGGAAATGACAAAATTTGCTGTTTTATGTGCTATTGGTCCAGAAGACGATTTTCATTTTATAATTAAAAATTCAGATTTTAACCAGGTAAAAAAAATCATATGAGGGTCATTCCAAAAGTAATACCTCCTATTTTTTTTATTCTGCGCAAACAGACGAGAGGGGATTGTAAATTGCATTTTTATGATGACTGAACTTATGCATTCATGACCTGAAAGTTTCATCTCTCTGTTGCAAATATTGACAATGTGAAACACTAAGAAAGCAACTCCTGCTATGGATGTGCATAAGAAGCAGAGATATGTTATTGAATTCCTGGCAAAAGGGCATTGAGAATGGTGGTGACTATGTAGAGAAATAAATTCTGGAGCACAAAAGGTTGTTCGTTTTAATGGTACCACTCCTGTCTTTGTAGCTTTTCAACTTTTTGGTTTTAGATAATCGGCTAATTAGTTGCAGTCATTGGAAGGGGCTATATGGAGCAATTCTGTGATTAGTTGATTAACGATGTATAGCCGCCCAGCCTTGTGTCAAACTTGTGCTCAATTCCAAGTTAGGCCGACCCACAATATTTGCCAACTTAGAAATATATTTATTGTTTATGTTTGCCAACTTAAAAATATATTTATTGTTTATAATTTTGAAAATTATGATTTTTCAGCAAGTGCAAACACCTGCACTTTGTTTTAGTTTTATAGATCATTGCTCGAGTCACAATCTCCTTGCACTTAAAATGTTGGATTCCCAAAACGAATTTATTTTAATAATGTGTTTATAATTTTGAAAAGTCGATACACCTGCAGATGGTTTTTGTTTTATTGACAGTTTTATAGGTCAATCCTATTCTTTCTTGGGTCATCATTTCTTTGCACTCAATGACAGTTTATTACACTTGGTTCTTAAGTGTTAGCTACCCAAACGAATTTTATACTGTTCAATAAAACAATTATTATCATAATTTAATTAATTATTATTTAATTAACTTCGCCAGTCAACTTTTTGACACTTAATTAAAAGTGTCATAATCCGCCCCCACTTATCGACATTTAATCAAGGGTTAAATGTCGGTAAAACATGTTTACCGGTATCATACAGAAAACATACAGAAAACATAATTATAATGATTGATTATATAGCTCAGTTTTGTATATGTTCATAAAAAAAACCCAAATGTCCGTCCTGAAAAAAAAAATTCATTTGTTTGTGTTTTTGTTTTTTTTGCATTGTTATAGAGAAAATATTATAAAAATGTTTTTTTCTTTCAGAATTATTATTATTTTTTTGAATAATGATAATAATAATAATAATTAATGTTCATTGCACAGTTCTTCTTTTTTTTTTTTTCATGCATTTGTAGGAAATTTCATCATCAATTGTTCCAAGTAATTCAGATTATTACACTTGAAGTATCTCCACCGATGGTAATTGCAATGGTTCCTTCGGGGTATTTGTGGTCTGTAGAGTTTGTATGTTTCCTATTGGTTCAAGTTCGATTTGTTGTTCTGGTCTCTGCTGTTGATCAGTGACAACAATTCCTGAGCTCCCAACATTCTTGGTCCTGGATATGACCTTAAACTATATCCAGTGGTGAGGCCCCAGCGTGCGGGCTTTGGGGAGTGTGGAGCCACCCTTTAATTACCATTGCTCCCAGGTCCACTCTGACCCGGAGTGGTAGTACCTGTTAGGGTTCCAACTATGGGTTAAATAGAAACCGACTTGAAAACAACAAATATATTCTATTAAAAATTTTTTCTTCAAAATCTTTGGATTCGGCATTAAATAACCCGAAAAGGATTGATATGCCGTAAAACAAAAACAACCAACCAACCAACCCAACATTCTTGTGCAGTTTAGTTGGTTCATTTCTCTTAAGCTTACTTAAACAATAGCGTACTATCAGGCTTGATGTTAACAAAACTGATAGAATTATTAAGCTGATGGCTATTATCAAAATTAACCAGGTAGAACTACCCACCCGTTTACTTTCTGTTGAAGAATTTTCCTCTCTAAGTACATCGAGTTCATGTATCAATTCCCTTAAATTTATTTTCTTCAGGGGACTTAATACATTAGGGATTGCTTGCGGGGTTATGTTTGGAAATTTTTCTATTAGGGGTTCCCATAGGCTCAATCTACTAGTAAGTGTGGTATTAATCAATGGTAAAAAGGAGTCGCTGGTCTCAAATTTTTTCCTCGGCTTGGTAATAATACCAGTGGAAGGGTCAAGTTACCGCCATGCCCTGCATCGACGAGCACTGTTAGAGTAATTTCTAAAAAACAAAAAAGAATCCACCCCGTCAACATCGATCTTCAGTCTGAAAAAAGGAAACCTGTAACAGAGGCAATTAAAGTATGCCCCCATCTATCCATACCACAGGTACTTGTGAACCGTAAAAGCTTCAGAAAAACTGCCGGCTTTTCACAAGACTTTTCCTTTTGGAAAAAGAAGGAATTTTCAATGACTAATCCCTTCACACAAAAATCCAAGAACCCTGAAACGCGTACAAAATATCTGGGTAACACACAATTTACAGAATTCTCGAATTTACCCCTGTCCAACATTATAAGTAGAAGCCGACTACAAAACAAAAAACTTTTGAAAACGGCCAAGAAATTTGAAAAAAAAAAAAAAAAAATATGTATACACAGGAGCAAAGAGAAATTGTCACCAATACACACACACACAAATGTTGAAAAATTCAAAACAAGTAAAGCTTCACAAAAAGTCAATGAAAAATCAAATGACCATAAAACAAAACAGGACGACTAACATTTAAAAAAAAAAAAAAAAAAAAAAAAATTGATCAAATATTATAAAAAAAAAAAAAAAAAAAAAAATGATCAAAATAATGAATGTTTAAAAAAAAAAGTCCATAAAATTAAATGAAAAAATTAACAGGGGGAGATTAAGTTTAAAAAAAAATAAAAATAATAATAATAAATAAATAAAAAGATAATATTTTATTAAAAAAAAAATGATCAAAAGAATTTATGCTTAAAAAAAAAAAAGAGTGATTAATACTTTAGAATAATTGAGAGAAGAGAAAAAGAATTTTTAAAATAATCATTGTGCCAACGACCCGACGGTATAATGACATTTGCTAGTCACAAAAAGGGGGGGACGAAATGTGGCACAATGGCTAGCCCCTTTTTAAGGGAGCGGGGGGGGGGCTTCTACATTAATAGCTCCTATATCTAGTTTCTAACCTTGTGCCTGACTTTGTGATGAAGTTAAAAACGTTTCATGCAGGTGTTTTGTGGGTTTGGGAACATTAAATCATGTCGGTTGGGTTTGGATGACAGGTATTATGAAACTTTTAACAGTGTCAAAATTATTCAAGAAAGGTCAAACTTACACTGAAGTTGAAAAATAAAACATTGCGTGAAACGCAGATTTCTCTTTCTTGCTCTCTCTTTCCTTCTCTATTTCTCTCTTTCACTCCCTTTCTCTCTCTTTCAATGAAGAAAGAGAGAAATGAAATATAATTTCATTATTTAAAAACAGTTGAGGCTTTGCGCATTATACGTGATGGGTCGACAAAATATGCTTCTTGTTAACTGTTAAATAAATTATATATATTTTTATAAAAATGCATTTGTCGCTATTTTTATACAAGTGTTCGATTTCAGCATACCATTAATGCCAATGATGGGAAGATGCCTGCAATGACCACACAAAATGTAACCCATGCCAGACAGTTAGCCGACGACGGATCAACCCATTTTCGTTGATGTTTCCATTGACTATTGTTGGATATCGTTCATTCCCCATGGAGCTGGTTGCGTTCCCAAGGCGTTGATCAACCAAATAACCCTCCCGGGGAGCGATAGTACCAAAGCCTCTATCGAAAGTTTTAGGCAGACTACAAACACACATACATAAACAGACAGGTGAGATTTATATAATAGATGTTTTTTCCCCTAATAATATGCAAAAGCACTTTGTGTAGTTTAGGTAAATGTGTATGTATTAAAGTATGTGTGTGTAGATGTGGACAGGTGTGGTAATGTGAGTGCAGGGCCAGTTCAATATGGGTGGTGCTTTCACACCTACTTGTGAAGTCTTGAATCTGTAACTGCACTTGTTACCATACCATCACCTAGATAAAATCAAGGATTAAAAGAATACATCTGACCACTATAAAATCTGAAATTTTTCCTTAAAAGAAAAAAAAAAAAGGTCAAGCAACCCCTTTCTTTCTCCTTAGTCTCTCAGTTGTTAAAACAAAAGCTTTTGAAAGCCAGACGTGAAATTTTATCCTCTTTTTCTGAAGTGAAGCCAAATGTTCAGTTGTGTGATGACATAAATTACATATAACTGACATAGTATCCTATATCCAATTTCTATGCTAAACTTATCCCCCTCTCTAAAGTCTAACATTTAACAAATTTTACTGCTAAGTCTTTAAGATGTTTGCATGTAAACCCTCCTCAAAAAATGTAGACTTTCACTTTTCTTTTTTGGTGAACAAATATACAATTCAGATACAATAACAGCAAAACAATCTCTATTCAATTATGTCATTTTTGAAACAACATAGAAATTTGTACTTTTAACAATTGTTCAAATATCTGACTTTTAAATTTGAACTTGGATGTAGTGGTTTTATTTCTTTGTAAACAAATGGAGCATGTTCTTGTTGTCAGCATTTATATAAAGTATTGAGATATCACTTAAGTAGTTAAAGTCACTGACTATCAACTAGATGCTCAGAGGTTCAATCTTGGCTAGGAGGCTAGTCTAGCCATACTGAAGAACTTTTATATGGCGAAACACTGTGTGTGTGTGTGTGTGTGTGTGTGTGAGAAAAGGGTTTAAAGAATATAGAAAGATTCTTTATATAGAGACTTATCAGGATAAATGAAGCTCAACATTTAAGAGTGGAGAATGACAAAAAGAAATTTGAGACAAAATAAAATAAATATGGGTATATATGAATTCATTTATCAGTTCAATAAGGAAATAACATCGTACAGAAAGTGGAGTTATAAACACTCTTTATGCCTAGGCATTTCGAAGCCTAATGCTTCTTGTTAGAAGAAGAAAAGAACGAGGTTACACATATAGGGAAATATAACGTCTAGCTTAGGATACATTAGAATGAAAATGTAAAATGAAATAGAGGAAAGATAAATGAAAAATAAAATAGAAAGAATGAAGAAAGAACAAGAGAAAAAGTAGCGGAATAGTATGGCAATTATATAATTGGGTGAGGTGGGCTAGAGGGGTGCGGTGGAGGTGATTAAAATAGGATGAAATTCTACTAGGACAATGCATGGAGGGGTTAAGGCAAAGGGGTGTAGAAAATGGAGAAAAGTGTCAAAAAGAAATATGATAATGAGAAAAAATATAATAATATGGTATGGCGAATAGAGAAATAGAGATGAAACAAAATAGAGGTATATAAGCAATAGAAAAACAAACTCATTAAAAAACCTTAGGGCTCAAGGTGATTCTATAAGATTACATAACAGGGCCAATAGTGACATATCCGTATCTGGAAAAGATTGGAGGAAATCATAATCTTGCATCTCATGATGCAATGGGGATTATTATCCATTAATCCCTGAAAAGTTTGATCAGTTAGGTACAGGTAAAAGTGCTGGGATGTTTATGCGTTAATATGAGTTTAAGTTTTGATATTCTTGTTGTGGGAATCTTCAAGTGTAGGATAGGAAAAACGCCTCAGAGTTCAAAATATATCACCAATAACTAGGGAATTCAGCGCTGTATAAATTTAGATGGAATAAGTGAGAACTGTGAAAGTTTAAGATATTCAAGCAACCAAAGTTTGGGGAACCTTTCCCCTATCTTTTGTTTTGTTCTTTCCTTTATTGTTTTTTTTTAAAATTATTTTTCATTTATCTCTCCTCTATTTCATTTTACATTTCCATCTTAATGTATCCTTAGCTAGATGTCACATTTCCCTATATTTGTAAACTAGCTCTCTTATTCTGAAGAGGAACATTGGGCTTCAAAATACCTAGGTATAAAGAGTGTTTATAACCCCTTTTACTTTATGACATTATTTCCTTATTAAACTGACAAATAAATTCATATATACCTATATTTATTTTACTTTGTCTCAAATTTCTTTATATATATATATATATATATATAAAAAATAAATATTGAATGTCATGTTTTTGAAATTTTAGATGAAGATTAATAATTCGTATTATTTGGATCATTCAGACCATTTCTCTCATTGTGCAGATTCCAGAGCGCATCAGAAAGATTTCCAAGTTCAACAAGATACACTTGATGAAGATATCGACCAAAACGTTATGCAAATAACACTCAAGATGAGAACAGGAGTCTGAATAATCCAAATACAAATTGGATGTCATATTTCTGACTTGAGAGCTCAATGTACAGAGTAAATATATAAAATAAAAAATGATAAAAACTTAACACATACCAGACAATCATTCATTCCGACTAGTTATGGTAACTTTTAGGTCTGGGAATATTCATTGAATCACTGTTATAAAGATCATTCAATAAATAATGTCAGTTTTCTTAAAAAAGAAAAAACTTTGCAGAAACTTACAATAAGAATTTTTATTTACGTCCATTTTTGGTGTTGCCAATTTCTCATCCTCTTCCAATTTCTTGAGAGTGTCAAGCAGATCACTTAGAGTACTTTTGGTTGGAGCTTTTGACTGCAAACCATTTTTACTGACAACCAACGAACCAGTAACAACGCTGGGGTCTGGACTCTGATCATTCGAAGCCAATTGCTCAGCAGAGAAGGGGGGATAACTAGATGACTTGATAGTTGAATTGGCAACGCTCATTAATTTGGATGTTTCCTGAATTTAATAAAAAGAATTAATAAAAATCAAATAAAACAAATAAAAGTCATGTCATAATAGTAAGTATATATATATATATATATATATATATATATATATATATATATATAATGATGGGACAATTCCAATATTTTTACCGATTCTGATACAGTTACCAGTTCTGTACGAAATTCCTGATTCCAACATAATTATTGATTCAGATTCTTTATTCTTTATAAATCTCTAAATATTTAACTCTAAAATCTTGAGTGTGATTTTTATAACGTTTCTGCAAGGACCTGTGGCACAGTAGTTAGAATACTTGGAAAAATCAATTGTAAAAAGTGATATTCTTCTGAAGGTTCAATCTTCAATATGGGTGACCGAAAAATACAATTGCAAATTACTTAGGACCTCTATCTAGTCATGGCTAACGGAACAAGAGCACAAAATAGGCTTTGTGGCTTAGTGGGGGATGCCCTTTTCTCTACACTGCAACCTCTCTCCCACAGAAGAGACGTTGCGAGCCTATCCTTGTTTTATCATTATTTCCATGGCAGGTGCTCGTCTGAACTTCAATCTCTGGTCTGCCCTTGCCAATCTTTCACGAAAAACACCCATCTAGCTGAATCCACTGTGAAAAATTTCCCGCGCCTAAATCAAAACATGGATTCCATGAACAAAGTTTCTTTCTTAGAACTGCACGCCTGTGGAACTCTGTTCCGTCTGCCTGCTTCCCACCTGACTACAACCTGGATGTCTTCAAGTCCAACGTTAACAAATTCCTAATGAACCGCCCTCTTAAGTTAGCACTTCATTAAATCTCCACACTAACGTACTGTACTTGCAATAACCCTTATCCCTGAGTGGCTTCCGGGCCTTGATAAGTGGTGACCACCGTGTAAAAAAAAAAAAAAAATGCTACCCCTGTGAAGTAAATCAAGAGTTCTGCTCAAAATTCCATCCAAATTCCAGAGTTCGACAGAAACATTCCCAAATTCGACAAGCTACACCTGAGGTTGGAGGTTACATCGACCGAAACGTTGTGAAAATCACACTCAAGATGAGATTAGTAGTCCGATGAATCCCCATAATACGAATAACCAATCCTCATCTCAAAAATTCTGAAACGTCATAAATGAATCGTTTTTGGCATCGGAAAATAGACACAAATTTTTATGATTCCAATTCCAATACCCCAAAATGTTCCAATTTTTCCCATTTAAGATTCTGATTACTTGCCCCAACACTATTATATTATAAAACTGAAATCGTCTTGCTTGGGCATTGAAACCATGTTTCCAGTCTACAGCTTCCGGTCGGAAAAATTCTATGCATGCATATTTACATAAAAACAAAGCCATGAAATCTTTTTTTTATTCAACAATTATGCAAATAAAAACACAACTAAATGCTTTTTGCTTTTTTTCATCAGCATTTTACAAATTTTATTTGCATTTTTCATTGCAAGTTGAATCGGTTTCAAGCAAAAACAAAACAAATGTTTACAATTTAATGTCTTTTATATATTCTGTAATCGACAGTTTAAAGATGACAAAATTACTCAAATCAGCTTGCCCAGTTGATACAATATAAATAGAAATTTTTATAATTTTATACTTTAATTTTAAACAATATAAACAGAATTTTTTTTTTCAAAAAATATTGTTTATGGATGCTTTTGATTATATGGGGAAAGACAAATTTTTAAAAGGATTATTTTGGTTGTATTTTCATGACAAGTTGAAATCTTTTCCTAACAAAAAAAACAAAACAAATGTTTTTTTTAATGTAAAAAAAAAAAAAAAAAAGACAAAACAAAAAAACTACTTGATCAATTTACATTTTAAAAAAATATTTGGTATTTTTTTCACAACCTAACTCAGCATAGTTTATCTCCTAAAAGAAAAATTAAGATCTATTTTGGCTAATACAGTAAAAGTAGCCTGGTCTCTCTAATTCTCTAATCTTTCAACCAACTGACACTACAAGACAAAATGCAATTCTTTTTCCAACAAGATGGCGCTATATGCCACAAATTTCACAGATCACTGACAAGTTCATGACGTGTACGGAAGAGAGAACAATAAGCAAAGGGTTATGGCCACCACGTTCCCCAAACTTGTCATCATGTGATTTTTATCTTTGGGGGACTTTAAAACAAAACATTTTAATGCAGATAATCCTCACAATATAGATCAACTAAAGGAAAACATTACTATCACTATCAGGAGAATCACCAGAGAAGATATACAGACACTATCAGCAAACGTTAAACGTGTCCAGAAATGCATAAATGTCAACGAGGAGCACTTCCAGCATCTTTTATAACACTACAGTTAATTTTCAACAACTACAATTTAAACAATAAAAGAATGCTCCTCTTTTCTCCTACATTTTCTGAGCTACTTTTAAGTGGGTCACCATGTATGTTTCAACAGCCTTTAAAGATAATATGAAAGAAGGAATTTTTTTTAAAAATAATAAAAAGTTAACATTTTAGAGTGAGGGATCACTTTCCTCTATAAATTTTGGCCATGTATTGGTAAACAAGACATGTAATTGTTAGTATTTTTTCAAGTTTGGATGCGGGATGGGGGGGGACAAAAAGAGAGAATGACATGGGGTTAGGGAGTCATAAGTTCTAAACATTTTAAAAATACATAGAAGCACTTCAAAACGTGTGTGGGGGGGGGGGGTAAAGATTTGGATACTTGTGCAGAATTTGAACCAGACGTAACTAACTGGCCACTCGGCCTTGCTCGGAGCATGATGTCAACCGCCAGTTTTTGCTAATTATCAAAGCGTAACAACGCTACCCAGGGAAAATACTGAAGAAATATGTAAATATAATAAAATCACTAGAAAATACATACACACATATATATATATATATATATATATATATATATATAAATTTTTTTCAACCAATTTTTTTTTTTGGCCAAACAAAATTGAACAAAATAAGAAAACCAATTTTTTTGTTTTTCATATTTTTTTTAACAAGGGTTTTAAAAAAAGCACTTTTTATGTGTTTTTCATGCATTTTATATAGATATATATGTTTTCATTTTTTTTTTTTCTTTAAATTTATATCTAAGGTAAAGTAAACTTGTTTTTCTTTTATTTTATTTTCTTTTCATGAACATTTTTTTCCTGTGGGGCTGGGCAACTGAATTTTTAAAATGAAATTAAATTAAGACAGCCAGGATATTCCCTTATGATAAGGTAGACTTTTCTATGGTTGCATCAAACGATGTTAAAGTGGCATGAGAAGAGACAGCGGATGTGGGAGAAACTTCAACAACCAGGTAGCTTTCCAATATACGGTTTAAGATGGAGACAAAAGAATCATTACCAAATTTCTGTCTCCACAAACTCGAAAAGTGTTGAGAAACTCCTAGCATTTGCAACTGACTGTTGATCCAAGATTGAGATATTCATCTTGTATAAAGTTGTTAGGAACGGCCGTTTGAAGGTGTGTTGTTTACTTAATTTAATGATTTTTTTTTTCTTCCAATATTTTTCTCAAGGATTATCTGCTCTTTTGTTTCACATTGATCAGCATCTTACGTCAGATTACAGTCAAACCCGAGCGCCTGACACCATATTCCGAGCAAAGCTGAGTGGACAATCACTTATGTCTGGTTCAAATTCTGCACAAGTACCAAGATTTGCTTTGAAAAGGTCTCACTGTTCAATATTAATTAATTATTATTTCTCAATATTTTTAAAGCTGTTAACACACATACACAAAAAAATTAGGGTGACCATAGACAATGCACATTCCCTCCTTGTATTTTTTTTCTTTGTCTTTTTAAAATTTTTTTCAACAGATTACACCCCTCTTACATAAAGGATTTTTCATGTAATCTAAGGGCAATGTATTCTGTATTGTTTTCATGCACATGTGCATTCAATTTTTTTGCACTTATACATTAATTCTGTATAGTCACTTGCACTTTTAAACATTAATTCTGTATACTCATTATTTCATAGCTAGCCATAACATATACTGATCCCATGGGTCACGAGTAGTCTAGTGTATATATAAAAGCTTTTTGGATTTCAATATATGATTTATTCAGACTTCAGATTCTTCCTTTTAGACCTTATGGAGTACAACTTGATTAATTGATTTGTTACCTTTCCTTCTTTTATTTTATTCAATTCTATTTCACAAAAAAGATTTTTTTTAATCTATTTTCAAATTAACATTAGTAAAAATGTCTCACTGATTAGTGAGATATTTTTTACTAATGTTAATCCTTCAATGAAAAGAATTTATCTTTGAAAATCCATGGATTAAGGATTTTTCTACATTATAATAACTTGTTTGAATTTTTGGCCCCAACAGATCGCCGACTCCCAATGTTGTGTATCGTGAATTTTTTCGTTCGACTATTCTTCTTATGGCCAGATCATCATTTTCTCGCTGGCGACTGTCGATGGGAACACGCACGGTTTCACAAAAGTAGAAATAAAATAAATCGCGGAACAAAGAAAGGAAAAACACAAACGCCAATGTTCATCTATAATTGACTGTTGGACTTGTGAGTGTGTGTGTGTGTGTGTCTTCTCGTTCTATCGATGTTACGTTCATCTCTATTTCTGTTTCACAGTAGACTCTAAAACCGTCTAACTTCCATCCGCCGCGATGGGCATCTAGTTGTCAACTAACTGTCTCCTCTATGTTGGTATCTGAGGTCGCCGCCCACCACCACCACCACCACCACCCCGGCTACTGAAAGCTGCCCTTCCCTGTTTTATATGTAGATTTCTATTGTCCTGTCAACTCTAAAATGTTTGATCTAAAAATACCTAGAGATTCATTGTTTGTTACTTCCTATCTATTGTTTCCTGTTCCTTTGTCTATACCCACCCCTTCTCAGAACTTAGTGACTCAAATTCATCTAAGGCCCACTTTAGAGTATCACCCACACACACATACACATCTATAATCTATCTATCTAAATAAAAGTAACATTGTCTGTCTGTGCAGAACAGTCTCTACCAAACTACTCTGTCAGTTTTTGGTCTACTAACTTGAAACTTGATACATAGGGGATTTGAACCTGTAGAACAAATTTGATTTGGTTTTTAGTCAATAAAAATAGCTGCTTAGGGTCAAAATTGAATATAATTGTAATCTGGCAGGCATAAGTCAACTAAACATGTTACTTCTACACATGTGCAAATATACATTTATACCTTTAATAATGTTATTTTTCAAGTCTGACTTATGGACTTAGCTCAGATGGTAACAAATAATGCTGAAAAGCTATATGTTTTGGTTTCAATTCTAGCTGATGGCAACAAAGTCATATTTTTATTTTTATAACTTTTGAAACCACTACCATATATTGAGTACAATATAATAATCAATAGAGAATTGGCTTTATAATAATAAATATGAAATCTGCATAAATTAAAATATATTTAATTGTAGTTTACAACCGAGCAATGCCGGATGGCCTTCTAGTGTTATGTATATATACTAGACCAAAAGGGGTCTAAATGGATCATCTTCTAGATGAACTGTAACTCTCTAACTAACCAACAAGCAAGCAAAAACCAAAAGCAGACCTATTATTAAGTAAAAAGTACAAAGATTTTTGTTCATAATGTTTTTTGTATAGCTATCTTTTCTTTTTACAAATATTTTCTTTCTTTTTGTGATATCACAATTCTTTATGACATCATCCAATGTGTTGCATGTAGATAAATGATGTGAGAATGATATGATGGATGTTAAACTTGAATCTTAAAGAGAAACTTAGATTTGATGAAAGATTAAATCTGGGCATTACAGGGGGGGATGTGTGCAAAACAGAAGACTTCATTAGTTTGGTAACACTGAAAGAATGGATGAGAGTGCTTGGGCTAGAAGATTTATGGAAAAGCTGAGATAGCATGTTAAGGGAACACCAAGGAAAACATGAGAGAAAGTGATAATGAAAAGAATTTGAGAAAGAGGGATAAAGACCTGGCCAGAGATAGGTTAATTTTCTAATTTCTAAAAGCTGTCTAATACATGATAGCATTTAAAACAGACATTCAAGTGAATATGCCTAATAGACTCTTTCATTGGTCAATAGCAGTAATATTCAGCTGGTTAGTAACAACAAAATTTCTCTGAACATAATTTATCCATTTCAACCTCTTGTAGTCACACCAGCACCTTGTGCCCCACTGATATCATCAAGGTTACAAAATTACTGAATGACCTCAAAAGTCTTTCCAACCAAATATATTTCCTCCATAACTGAGTTATCATTCACTTCCATTGTCTTACATTTCTTGCACACAAACTGGTTGCCATCTATCAACCTACCTGCAATTGAACTGCACTTCTTGTATGACTAATGCTTTCAAGCGCCATAAAAAAATTTAGTTGAACCAGATTCCCTTTCCACAAACAAACTAATCCACTATATATTTTCTTGCAATTTTCAATATTTTAGCTTTAAAAACTTACAATATTTTCTCAGTTTTATGAAGAAAGTCATCCTTTATGATGTCATGCAGGATATTTTCCCAATATAATATCATAATAGATGAATTTATTTGTTAGAAAAATGTTGTAATTTTACAAAACAAAGAGAAACATTCTGTAGGAAAATGTGTGGCAGCATAAATCACAACCTGTCAGAATAAACTCATCCTTGAATTTCAAAAGTAACAGAGACCTGCATTCCAATCTTTAATCTATATTTGAATAATTCACTTGCATAATAAGACCAACTCTTGTCCTAGCTATTATGAATTATCATGCTATTATTGATAGTAGTAGTAGTATATTCTAACTCTCCATAAATAATCTCATTACATTTTGACGTACATCTGAGTATTCGAGATGGTAAATGGCATCTGTATCCAAACATTGATCCATATATTGTTGATCATACTTTTCGAGAGGAGCCTTATTATTATTTTCTTGTTGTTAAGACTTAATTTGTTTTTTGAAAGAGCTTTGCATTGAAATGAGAAACTTCTTCAGCCATGTAGAGCCTCTAACAACATCTCAGGAAAAAACCAGACTACAGCTGTGGACCAGAAGACTAGAAAATGGCCTCTCTCCTACTCATAACAGAATTCCCCTTCTGAAGCCCTCCTTTATGGTTCAGAAGTATCCTGACTCCAGTGTACAACACTCAACTGCTTGAAAACGAGAATGGAGCCATCAAAAGTTGCTATGGTCAGATGGGATTACGAAACTGACCCAACCATCTGTGAATGTGGCGAGTAGAACTATATGATGCAGTATAACCCAACTAACACAGCATAAAAGATCTTGGAGAATACGATAATACAACAGGCAGCATAAAACAATAGGAAACTATTGTATGACCCCATGCTCCAAAGACATGCAAAGACTGGAATTTTCAAAGGTCCTGTGTTCATTTAATCATGCACTGATTGGCACATCAAATGATAAATTACTAATCTGACTTCTGTTGTTGAATACTATCTGACAGTTTACTGTTTATGCCCACCTAATCAATATTAACAGAACTTAATTCCCTTACTTCCAGTGCTAATTCCTAGTAGCTTAGGGGTTAAATTTTAGCCTACAAAGTTAAAGGTAACTTTGTGGCTGCGTTTAAATCTTTCAACTAGCAGTAATTATCACTTCCTACACTGACAAGAATGTAAGTTCAAAATACATATCTGCTGGTTTAAAATAATTATGGTGATTTATTCTCCAAATATATACACACACACATACACACACACACACATATATATATATATATATATATATATATATATATATATATATATATATATATATATATATATTGTGTATATTTAGGAAGCATCTTCTCATTCAAACAAGTGTTATTGAAAAGCATGGAATGCTTCTGTTTTCCTATCTTCTTTTTTATCTTCTCCAATCTGCGAATAGTTTTTTTTGCGTTTTTTTCAAAATCTAATCTAAACAATTTTGAAAAAAAAAAAAAAAAAAAAAAAAACTATTTGGAGATTGGAGAAGATAATAAAGAAGATAGTAAAACAGAAGAATTCCATGCTTTTCAATAACACTTGTCTGACTATATATATATGTATATATATATAATTTCATGTATCCACATAAATATTATAAGGAGATATAATATTTTATGCATCGATTTTCAGTATTTACTTCAACTGTGCTCCATACATAAGTAGAGCTAGGAAGTAAGTTATGAAAATACATAATGTGGCATTAGCTTAATGAGTTCTCATAAGGATAAAATGTGGCAAATTCTGTGTAGCTTAATTGCCATGTACATTTTTATAACTTACTATATATATATATATATATATATATATATATATATAGTACATACTTTTGTTGAAATTTAAAGACTTACATTTTTCTTTCTCTTATATAACCCTTGTTTATTTCATCTTGGATCTTTTCATTACAGCCGTTTTGTTGATGGGATGATAATTCTATGATTTTATATTTTCATAGAAATTTTCCTCCCATCAATTTGTCAGATGTGATTTCCATCCGATGTTATCAACGAAAAGTTACTTTGCACATGATTAACCTGGTGTGTTGGTTTGGGAAAAATTCCATCCCTAAAATTCACCAATATCATCTATCTATCTATATATATGTGTATATATATATATATATATATATATATATATATATATATATATATATATATATATATATCAATGAGAATAAAATTCTAAATTAGAATCCAAATTTACCTTGAAAGCTGTTCAAGTTTTGTCATTGGTCAATTTATTAAGTTAATTGGAACTGTTTTAAAAGTATTTTATTATATCATTACCCCCACCTTCACATCAAGCTTAGTTGATAGTGGATTTGTTTACTCGAATCAGTAAGGCTCTGACAATGGGGAGATGAAGGTTACAATTGCAATTGTACAGGTTGCACCATTGATGGCAGTGTGTTTTATTAATATGTTTCTGAAATCCTTTTGGGAGATGTTGCATGCTACCAAATGTTGGAATATGGAGTTGTGAGGCGAAAAGAAGTAACATGTCGGGTGGCGAGCAATACTTGTTCTAGTCATGCCAATATATGTATCATTTGTGGAGTCACATTTTTGGATTGGGCATATGTATTGATGGGAATGAAATATGAAATTCTAGTCCAAATTTACCTTGAAAAGTTGTTCAAGTTGGTCATCACAAGCTTTTGTCATTTGTAATTCTGTAAGTTGCTTAAGACTACCGTTTGAATCTAAAGCAACTGCTGATGAAGGTTTTTCCTTTGGGCTGACATTTTCATTGGCGGGTGACAATTTAGCTGCCTTTTTCTTTTTGGATTCTCCATTGCTTAAGCACATATTCCTCGGAGTATATGTGCCATTGTTCGAGTGGGTGTCTGCAGAGGGCTGCTTACTCCGGGCACCCAAGTTGCTGCTATGCAGATTGGACTGCTTTACAGACATTGTCATCTTGCTGGTGGATTTGGAAGACACAGGGGAGACAGATGAATATTTTGCTGCATCTATTTCCAATTTTTGGTCTTTCTCAGCACGCTTTTTTTGCATCTCCTACAAGAAAAAAAAATCCAAAAAAAAAAACAAAAAAAAACAAGGATCTTGTTTAGAATTTGAGTTAATTAATAAAATAAAAATACAGAAAATACAGACAAATATTTATGATGTACATATTCATTACAGAATGAAGATGTCATATTCCAAAAATCACAAATTGGTCAAGTTGTTTTATTTTAACTAAGAAAATCAAAGAGCTGCTACATTGTTTTAGAATGTGTTAAAATTAACAGGCAACTACTCAATTTAACTACTGAGGTTTTGTTTGTTTTCAAAATAATTTTAAAAAATTTTAATCACTAAAAACTGTAAGTTTTGGTGTTTTTAATCAAAAATAAAAAACTACTTGATCAATTTATGTGATTTTTGGAATATGACATCAGATATATACATCATAAAGATTTTCTGTATTTTTTTTTTTATTAAGTTCTAAATAAGAACCAGAAATGGCAGTAATTTTACAACACAAATGTAAATTAAAACGGATTTATTTATCTTCCTCCTGTAGCAGGAAGATGTGACACAAGGGTCGGAAAGTGAGATTGAAGGGGCAGTGTTCCTGAGGAAGAGCATTCTGGCCTGCAAAAATTTCCTGGGCAACCCCGTCGATATTCCCCGGTATGAATGCCTCAAACAATTAACAATAAACTAACTCCTTCAGAAAGAGAGAACGAAAAACCTGGGAGGGTGGACCGCCTAGAACTGCACAAAATTAAACTGATTGCACACGTAATGTTTAATTTGTTGGTTGGCCCTGTCTTGCTATTTACAAGTTAATGCATGATATGCCATGACCATTTCTCTTCAGAGTCGAACACGTAAAATTATTGTGATTTTACAGCACCTTGTTTTGTTGGCTTCCAGAACATCATGATTCAGTTTGTCTATCTAACCTTGTCTGTGACTAGTAAAAGAACACATTTCTAATTTGTGTGAAAAAAAAAAGAAAGAAACTTACAAAACAGCTCTTTGAAATAGAAATAAAAAACTTAATAAGCAAACCCTAAAATAAAAATTACGAAACAAAGCTTTAAATTAAAAATAAAACTAACTTACAAAATAACAAAACAAGCTTAAAATAAAAATAAAAAGCTTAAAAAGCATCCCTTAATAATATGAAGCAGCCCCTTCAAAACAACTTGATAAGTAGTTGCTTACAAAGAAAAATATTCTGTAAGTCCTTAAAAACAACTAAATTATGAAGTTCTTTAAAGAGAAAAAAATTATAAAGCCTTTTAAAAAGAAATAAAAAGAAAATAAAAATTATAAAGTCATTTTAAAATGAAAAAACATTATGAAGCTCTTTAAAAAAGAACAAGCCACACATGCATGGTCCCCCTTTGGTGCTGCATATGAGATGACGCCACAAAAAATAGTGAAGAAATGATGAATGTGAGAAGTGTGAAGGGCCAACGTTTCCTTCACATTTTCGCCAAGTTTCAGAAAAATCTAATGTATGGGGCAAAAGTTATGGAGTAAAAAGTGTTATTTTTTGCAATTTTTTTTTTTGAGCTCCTGGAAATGCTGAATACCAGTAAAAATGGACAAACGGTGCAGTTTCATGCCTTAAGACATGTATATTTGAATTCAGCACCATGAAAACCACTATATAGACATACATATCAAGTTTTTGAGTAATATTAAAAAAAGCTCCAAAAAGGCATGTTTTTTAGCCCTAAAAGTCCTAGAAGGATGCGAGCCAGAATTTTGCCAGGGCCACCCATACTGAATTTATATTAAGAACGATGGCCTCCACAGTTTGGCCAAGTTTCAGGAAAATCTAATAGATGGATCAAATGCTATGGGGCAAAAAGTGTCAGTTTTGTCCATTTTAGGGTATTTTTTACCTCTTTTGAGCCCATGGGGATGCCAAACCCCAGTGTAAATGGATAATGGTGCAGTTTCAAGCCTTAACACATGTATATTTGAGTTGATCACCGTGAAAAACCACTATATAGTCAGATATATCAAGTTTTTGTTGAGAAATAAGAAAAAAAGAGCCATGAAAAGGGTAGTTTTTAGCACCAAAAGTCCCCGGAGATGCGAACTAGAATTTTACCAGGGTCACCCATAATGGATTTATATTAAGAACTATAGGCTCCACAGTTTGGCCAAGTTTCAGAAAAATCTAATGGATGGATCAAAAGTTATGGGGCAAAATGTTTCATTTTTAGCTATTTTGGAGCATTTTTTTTTTTTAGCATTTTTTACCTCTTTTGAGCCCCTGGGGACACAACGGGAATTTTTGCAAAAAAAAATTTTTTTTACTGTGCACATCTATTTAATGAAATACAATTTGTAGCAAAATTTCAGGAAAAACTAATGCACGGTTATCTGACAATCGTCCGGACTAACGGATGCCACTGAAAACATAGGTCCCTCTCTGATAAATCAGGGAACCAAAAAACATTATGAAGCTCTTTGAAGAGAAAATCATTATGAAGCCCTTTAAAGAGAAAATAATTATAAAACCCTTTAAAAAAATTATGAAGCCCTTTAAAAACTTATGAAGCCCTTTAAAAAAAAATAAAATAAAATGAAGCCTTCAAAAAAAAATGAAGCCCTTTAAAAAAAAATTATGAAACTCTTTAAAAAAAATAAAAAAATTGATAACCAGTCCTTTAAAAAAAAAAGAGGAAAAAAACTTAATAAAGCAGCCTCATAAATAAAAAGTACACTTAAACCAATGTTTTTCAAATGGAAATACCATAAGGTAGATTTGAAATTCAGTTACCTTAATTGCTTCCTGACGAGTTTCTTTTGCTTTGATTTCTTTCATCAATTTCTTATCCATCTGTTTTTGTTCCATTTCTTTTTTCTCTTGTTGCATTTGCTCAAGTTCAGTTTGTTGAAGTACAAGTTTTTCTTGGCGCTTTTGACTAAGTAAACGTTTCATGGCAGCCTCACCTGCTTTCTTTCGGACATAATGTCGGCGATACCAACGCTGAATTTTGTTAGCTGCATTAACCTGGATTTGTTGACCAGAATTTCCTTTAGAATTTGTTTTGGATTGTGGAAGAGTCGCAGTAGCACCGATGGAGTCTGCAGGTGCTGAACTTTGTAATTCCATTTGGTTAGATTCTTTCTTGACCTAATAAAAAAAAAAAAAAAAAAAAACACTAACATGTGACAAGAAAATTATTATACCTGGGATCAAGAAACACATGTCATAGGCTTCCTTTTGAAAACTAATATGATATAGAAAGAATTTTCTTTTTCATTAAATAAAAAACTTGCTTATTTTTATTAAGATACTAGAAGATGTACTGGGCATTGCCCAGTATTAAACGTAGTATTAAATTCCTTAAAAAAAAAAAAATGCAGTAAAAAAGAAAAATGGAAAGAAACCGAGATATGTGCATGTGAGTATTATGTTTTTTCTAAACAGTTCACTTCTTATAAGTAAGAATAAAGTACTTGAACTGAGATTGAAACCAAAACCTAAAGACAGTGAGTCAAGTATGATAATCATTAGGCCAGTGTGACATGATCTTTAAAAAGTGTTTTCAAAACTACTTATTCTTAACATAATGTGAATGATTCGCGCATGTGCAGTTGTGAAACAGTTGAAAAACAGATAAAAATCAGATACCCCCCCCCCTCCTTCCAAGTACAAATTTTTCAATTTTTACCTGTTAGCAGCCATTTTCTTCTGGATGAAAACTGATGAAAAAGTTTTCTACATGTCTGAATGCCCTATATACTAAATTTCAAGTCTGTACATTTGTGTGAAATTAAAAAAAAAATCGGTCCAGCTGTTAGGAGGCCATAGGGAACGAACTCACATACACAGGCAAAGTTCCTTTTATATAATAGTATGTATATTTTAGAGGATTAAGAAAATAATGAAGGATTCTTTACATGGACACCTATCAAGATTAAAAAAGGCTCAACATTTAAGGTGGCGCTTATGTAATATTAAGAAAATATATACTGGTGTATAAAGATTTATGTCGAGATATAAAGAGCTTTTGGGAGATGTTGCATGCTACCAAATGTAAATCCTCCTCCCATCGATGTCCTGTCCTTATCTGAACCAGTCAATGTATATGCACGAGTATATATTTTGTTTTGTCAATAAGTTTATATGTATATAATAAATAAATACCTGATTGACAGGAGTCTTTGGTTTGATGTTTCTATACGAGTTTTCTATACTTGAAAGAGATGCTTTAGCTTGTGGAGACATTGCCTGCGAAGTCATATTGTTGGCTATACTGTTCAGACTGTGTGATTTCCGGGTGAATTTATTTGAAGGGCATTGACTGTAGAGCAATTCACCATCTTCTGAGAGGTATGGACTGTTTCCAGGCTGATAGTCAGGCAATCTATTAATATAAAAGATTAAAATAAAATACACATCAAGTGCGCTTGAAAGCCAAATCACAACATAATATAAGGAAAATAAACAAATATTTTACTTGTTTAAAATTTATCACAAATATATTTCAGAGGTATACTCCATCTTCAGTGTGTTGTTTTGTTTCTTTTTTTTCTTTTCTTCTTCCTTGCCATGTTGTAAAGTTCTGCACATCCATTCCCATTATTTTTCAGACTAATCTCTCAAATAAATCTTCATAAAATTCAAATAAATAGCTTTTTTTCTTTGAGGAAATCTAAATTAACTGGTACGTTTGAAGAACTTCAAGTAAAATCTCATAAAATTTGCTCTCATTATGCTTGCAAAGATCTGCAGCGCAAAAAATAAGAGTGCTAAGTTATAGATAGTTCTAAGTGACAGTCTTCTGAAGATAGGGTAAAATCCTTGGGGTAAAATAAAAATTTCCTCAACCTAGAAGGATTTCTCTTTCAACCAAAGTATCAAAACAAATACTACACTTTGAATCATGAGCAGAAAATGTGAAAAATTTACATTTATAACAAATAAGGTACAAAGCCATCAAAAGTGTGGGGAAAATGGGATTCATTGGTCATCCTTGGTCTAAAGTTGTCTATCCTCCTCTAAACTAGAATCATCTCAGTCACCACAATACCACATTTACTCTAGGGGGTCATCCTACTTAAAATATCTCCAAGTTTATTTGAAATTTTATTTTTCAAAAATAAAGTTATATACAAATTCATTGCAGACTGTACAAATCTTACTTCATGTGGTTTAAAAATTTAAAGGCATTAATTTGCATGCGAGAGAAGTGGTCGTATTAAGAGCAAATTTTGGCGGACAAGGAGTTAAATGTTTGGCAGCAAAGAGAATACGTTGATGTTAAAAGTTGGTAAAAATTATTAGGGCATCAGTGAAAAGGAGTGTTGTTGATTTCTATTTAAATTACATTTCATTATAGGCTCTCTGCACAGGCAACCCGACATGGGTATCCATTTTCTCACAAAACTGAAATCTAGTTAAAAAAAAAAAAGTCCATATGTATGCTTTCTTTGTTTAAGAAATATCAAACTATTTTTATCACGTGAAATTTTATTCATTAATTTTATAATTAAAATCTAAATGTAAAAAAATGTAAAAATAATTTTTTTTAAACTTATAGAATTTATTAAAATTAAAGAGGTACATAAAAAAGCTGTGTAGAACGGTTAATTACTATTATTATTATTACTATTTTTTACCTGGAATAACTCACCTGTTTTTTGATGTGTATGAACTGTGTGGTTTGGAAAAGGATTGGGATAAGAAATTTCCCATTTTGTGTTCAGGAAGCGACTCGTCTGAACTGAGACTTAGTCTTTCCTGTCGGTTATGGTCTGGAAAATTATTGGTTGCTGATAATGGGGATGTGTCAGATCTCTTCAGTGTATGAGATATATTAGTTGAATCTGGGACGGATCTGGGACTTTTACACGACTCACACGTTGACCTTATTAACTGCAACATAAGAGAAAAAGAATGAGTCAAGTCTTTGATAAAAAATGTTACATTTTTAAATAATATATCTCAGATGAGACGTGTTATCTATTTATATAAAGTATATGCAGATGTTTAAATATTAGTACGTAGAGGATTCTCTTCTAAAGTTATCTGAGTATTAATGAAATTTGGAATACAGATTCTAGGCATAAGAGATAAGTATGCAGGCTGTATTCAGTTTAATTTAGCTTTATGCAAAGTGGAGAAAAAAGAGGAAGTGGAAGCCATTTGTGAAAATTTAGATACCTCTGATTTTTGAGATTCTAACAATAGGTATCAGAAATCAATTAATAAATATTTCCCAAATTTCAGTTTATTTAAATGCACAAGTTTCTATTTGATAATTTGAACATTTCAGATTTACATTAAATTTGATCAATAGTAATTAGACAATCAATTAAGAAAGATTCCTTGAAATTAAATTTCTCCTTAAGACCCCTGAAGCTTGTAATTTCAAATATTTTCTAGAATCAAAAGCATGTAATGAATTTTGATCAAAATTGGAATTAGGATTTAGTACCATTAAATCTTGATTTTAATCTTTATAAGAAGACAGCTGGCTAAGGATTTTTACCCCGCCATCTCCAAATCGATAGAAATTAGACCATTCCTGTAATATCCTGGTCCTTGTTGATTGCAGTGCAATGCTGTTTCTGGGCAGTTCTAGGAGGTCCACCCTCTCTGGCTTTGTCTTCTCTCTTTGAGAAGGGTTAGTTTATTGCTAACTGCCTGAGGAGCTTACTGAAGAATGCCGATGGATCTGCTCAGGCACTTTTTACAGATTAGAGCACCTCTCCTTAGGGGCGTCAACTTCTTAATTACACTTTCTAAACCTGGTGTCACAGTTTTTCCACTGGCAGAGAATTAAATATCCTGTATAAGGGAATATAAAAATAGTGCAAAACTGTTCTGGGATATTCACACAAACTCGCAGATAGATACACAATTATGTTCAATGTTTCAAAAATTAATATATTATTGTCATCTGATCTTATGAGACAGCAATAGCCTTTACACTTAATTTATTGATGCTTGTCTAAAATTCGATCTAATTAAAAGACGAAAATACAGAAAATTTTTTTATAATGTATGTATCCGCCATGGAACAAAAATGTCATATTCCAAAAATCATATAAACTGATCCAGTTGTTAGTTTTTTAACAAAGAAAATCAAATTTTATGAGGGAGCAAGACATTATGCTTTGATCCATTATATTTAATAAAGGGAGACAACTCAATTCAAACTAGCGAGATTTTAAAACCAACCTTGTAATGTCTACAGTATACTACGAGTCACTCAAACTTGCAAAAAAAAAAAAAAAAAAAAAAAAAAAAGAATGATTTGTTATATAGAAAAAATATAATTGATCAATTTACATGATTTTGATAATATTTTCGTTCTGTGATGGGGATGTACAACAAAGATTTTTCAGTGCTTCTATATTATAATAACGATTAATATTGAATTTCAAGTAAAACAAATGGTACCTACGTAATTGTCAGGTCTCAAATAGTAACATATCCAAAAAATTACAAAAAAATGATAAGGTAGAAAAATAATTATTCATGACAAACAGTTCCTATAATATTAAAAACAGTTCGATAAAGTTACATGCTGGGTCAGACATATTGGGTCACATGACATAAGCCAAAGAGAAAGAAACTCAATTTGTAGCAGACAGAATTTATTCAGAAAACAAAAATAAATATAACATATATACAAAAGGTGTGAATTAAAAAAAAAATAACTACTTTTAACTGTTTTCTAAATTTATCAAAATTACTTTACCAAAATTGACATAATATTCCCAAGAAATTGAAAACTTAATTATCTCCTCTGTTAATTCTCCAATTCAAATTAGTAGATTTTGAAATCAAATCGCTAGATTTTACAAAAGGCTCTTTTCATGAATCAATATTTTTCTACCCTATCAGTTTTCGTGATTTTTGGATATGTTACTATTTGAAACATGACAATTACATAGATACCATTTGTTTTACTTGAAATTCAATTTTTTTTTTTGTTATCATAATATAGAAGCACCTATTTTTCTGTATTCTATTTTTTTTTTTTTTTTAATTAGGTTGAACTCTGACCTTGCACCACTCATCATTCTATAGTTGACTTACAGAATCTATAACTGAAGGATTTCTTTTGGGTTTGCTGCTTTCAGGTTGCTTAATCTTGGGTTGGACATTACTTTCAAATATCGACATAAAGTCAACGCTGCAAAAAAAAGAAAAAAAGAAAACAATATATTTTATATATGAAATCAACGTTTATATAATACAGAAATCAATAAGTTAACAACTAGAACATTCAAATAGATTTCAATATAAGTTATATTTTTTTCACAGAATCTAAAAACACCATTGGAAGCTTCCTTTGATTCTATCTAGTGTCACTAGGGGTAGTTATTGTAGTTATTGGTTAGGTCCATAAAATAAATGAAATATATTAGAATGCAAAGAAACGAAATTAGTTCTTTTAATGCTTCTTTGCTTTTTTTTAAAGCATGTGGTCATGTGACAGTTTCCTCACTTTTCTATGCACTTGTATGCATTATTGTTGCAATCTGCAAGATCTTTCAAGCTGAATCGGTTGTGTAGTAGATGGCAGACAAGGCAGTGTTACATCGTATGATCCTCCTCTGCACATTTGCAGATGGTTGGGCCAGTTTTAGGCCCTGTCTGTTCATAACTTTTGATCGCCCTATTTGTGATCTCAGGCGGATTAGAGTTTTCCACTGGAGCCAGAGTGCTTCCAAACTGGAAAGGAAGGCTTCAGAAGGAGAGATTCTCAAGTCAGTGGGAGGGGAATATTATCAGATTCTTTTTTTTTTTTTAATTTTTCTTATTTCATAAAACAAAGATTATCTCAATGAAGAATGTATTTTAAAAAGGTTTAAGCATTTGAATAATCATTTTTATTGGTACTTTTCAAAAATAATATAATTAAAAGAAAAAAGAAATGGTTATAGTCAGCTAATGTACTTCTTAACTTCCAGCATGGCTGCTATCGGAAGTGGTGACAAGGCAAATCAGTTCCTTCACTTTTAGTGTCCTTAAGTATTTCTATTGTGAAGCGATTTATTGAAATAAAATATAAGAAGAGGACATTATTAGTCTTTATTTGCACTTTTAATAACAAAATTAAAAAAATAAAAGTTTTTATTTTATTTGAAATTTTATAAGAAATGTTTATTAAATTATAAAAATACAAGTTTTCTTTTCTAATTTAAAAAGAAGGTTTTTTCATTTGAATTTATATAATAAATATATGTTTATGAAAGTATAAAAATAAAATTATTGAAATCAAAATAAAAAAATTTCAAACATCATAAAAAAAACGTATCCAATATATAATATTCCCAAAATAGTTTAAAACGATTTCAAAAAGTGTTTTCAGTAATTCTTTAAAAAAAAAAAAAAAAAAAAAAAGGAAGTATTAAAAATGTTTTCAATAATTCTTTAAAAAAACAAAAAAAAATTCTTAACAAACTTTTCAATGATTATTAAATAAAAAAAAGAACGATTGGAAAAACATAAAAAAAAGAGTACATACACAGGGGAGATATAGACATGAGAAAAAATAGCAAAACAACTGATTTGCCTTGTTACTGCTTCCAGAAGTTAGGAAGTATGTTAGCTGATTATAACCAAAGAAATTGGTTTCTATTATTTGCCATTTTATCGAAACACAACATCAAAATAAGTATTTAAAAAAAAAAAAAACTTATATAAAGACACCATCAAGATATACTATAAAAACAAATGCATACTAACTATACACTTGATGAAAAGCTAACTAACCTAATAAAGCAATACACTAGACCCTTCAAACAAAATAAAATGATTAAGCTAATTATATATTACAGGAAATTTGTAACTCTTAACTTAATAATTAAAAATGATACTATTAATGCCATAGTGAGCCAAACAAATGTAATATATGAATTGCCTTGTCCATTCAAAGAATGTCTTAACTAATCAATGAATTCATACAATACATATATTGGCTATACAATGACAACCCTATCCAGACGTCACATATCACCTATCAGAAAATAGCGCTATTCAACACCTTATTATCACTCATAATAAAAAACTAAAGTCAGCCGAAATAAGAAATATATTAACCACTAATACTAAAATTAAGTACTGAAATAATTGCACACAGAGATAGAGATTAAAATTAATAGAAGCAATCCTAATCAAAAAAAAAAATACAGCCTAACATTAACAAAACAGTATCTAATACAAATACTAACACATTAAACATATTTAACAATCAAAAAAAAAAAATTACATACATACATTATATATACCTCATTATAACAAATAAAATATAGACTTGACTACACCTCTTCCTTATCCTTCTCTCCCTGCCAAACAACTTAGTAAAAAAAAAAAAAAAAATGAAAAATAAATACAATAAACAAATAAAATAAAAAAATATATATTTTTTAAATTACATTTTCACCCCAAACAAGGCACATTGCCATTTTGGTGTAGGGGGCTACTATCAGGGGCAACAACTACTGGGGTACTATGTAGGGATCTGGGCAGCAAGATGTCGGTTCACGTTACACTTGAACTTCTGCACGTCAGTACAATTGGGAAAGCAGGGACCTGGAATGGAATTCCAAAGTCTAGTGGTTTGGGGGAAGAAACTACTGGAATAGAAAGATCTTTTACATCTAGGGATCTCTACTGTGTGGGGGTGGAATTTAGCTGCCTGTCAGGTTTGTCGAGGGTGGTTACGTCGTGGGGGCACAAGTGTTTGCAGTTTGTCAGAGCATTCTCCACTAAAATACTTGTAGAACAGGCAGAGGGATGCAACATTTCGTCGATGGGACAGAGGCTAAAGCTTAGATGCCAGTTCAGGGCCTATCAGATTGGCGACTCTCCTTTGAACCCTGTCTAGGAGCGAGAGACTAGTAGCAGATGCACCAACCCAAATATGACAGCAATACTCCATACATGGGCGAATGGTGGCCTTATAAAGGTACAGGATACTTTCGGGCGTTAGTAGTTTTCTAGCACGGTAGAGAGAGCCTACCTTTTCTGCAGCGGCCCTGGCAATGCTTTCAATGTAATTGTTCCAACTCATGTTTCCTGTGAACGTTAGGCCAAGGAGTTTGAAAGATGTACTCTCAGATAAAGAGTCATTGGCCATTGCTATTGGTGGTAGAGAAGGTTTCTTGTAATTATTGAAGGAAACAAGTTTAGTCTTGGCGGCATTGAACATGACCATCCATTTTTGTCCCCATTCCACTACAGACTGGAGGTCATCCTCTAGTGTTTCTGCCATTTCTTTAGATATGTGTTCATTTGTTTTCCCGTTGTGCCTGTTATAGAGTGTGGTGTCATCAGCATATATACCCATCTCAGAGGCAATTTTGTCGGGGAGGTCATTTATGAATATTAGGAACAATAGAGGTCCAAGGATAGACCCTTGAGGCACTCTCGCATTTATATCATATTGTTTAGATGTACGACCATCGAGGACAACCTGGATTTTTCTCTTATCTAAGAAGGATTTAATTATGTTAAGTATTCGTCCAGTGATACCATATGATCTAATTTTCCTGAGGAGACCCTCATGCCATACCCTGTCAAAAGCCTTAAATATATCTAGAGCTACCACTCTGCCCTCCCCCGCTTTGTCCAGTGAATGGTATATACGTTCAGAGATTACAGTTAAGATGTCTGCTGTGGAATGGGCTTGTTTAAATCCATATTGTTGGTCAGTCAGAAGTTTAGCATCTGTAAGGTGATGGACTAGAGCATGGTTAATTAAGGTCTCAAATATTTTGGCAAAAATGGGAGGAGGCTAATGGGACAATAATTTAATGGGTCAGTTCTTTTGCCAGAATTCTTGAATACTGGTACCACAGAAGCAGTTTTCCAACAGCTTGGAAAGCAAGATTCATGAAGGCATTTGTTGTAGAGTTTGGAGAGAACTGGAGCTACTTCGGCTGAGCACTTTTTTAATAGCACAGCTGGGATGAGATCGGGTCCACATGCTTTTGAAGTGTCAAGGTTTTTTATGATAGCATGCACATAATTATTTTTATAAAAACAACCGAACAAAGCAACAACAAAATACTACTCCTGATGATGATTACGGATCAAAAACGCTCAAGAAAAAATGTCTGACACAAAATTATTTGGTTCCATAATGCATAATTTACTAACCAATACCAAAAAAGTTGCATGTCAAATGGAGAAAATTGCCAGAAATTTTTTTAAATATGCTGTATTTAACTAGACATGTTTACATAACAATTTGCTGCTTAAATTCACACACATAAAGATTAAAGAAAAAATATCTCAAAACTTGAGTTAAAAAAAAGTAAATGATAATAAATTGCAAAGTTAAATTCAGTAAATATTTAAAAGACACAAAAATATTAATATTTATCATATAAAAAATATAAGAAAAAATTATAAAAAATAAAAAAATTAAAGAACGTATAAAAAATAATATTTATTGAAAAAAAATATATTTTAGTCTGTGTGTATATACATATATATTTGATAGAGTTGGAAAGTAGGATAGGAGGAAGAAAACAAATTTAGTAAGGTAGAAAAGGTCCAGAAAGAAAGATGAGGGAAGATACAGTGGGATGAGACTGATCGTCTTGCCCCAGAGAGTCCAACAGAATTTAGTGCTGTGATTGGAACTAGAGTTAAAACAAATTATTAGAAAATTGTTGAAGGGATTGATAATAAATGGTTATAACATCCTTACTGTTTTGGTCTTGTTTTGCGGGTATATTCTTTATTTCTTTCAGACAAAAAACCCGTATTACTTCTGCCTGTGGACAGACCACCGGTACTACACGTGCTCCCTCCAGCAACTGAAATTATAAAATTATGTTTTTAAATTAACATTGAGATAATTTACATCTCAATTTTATTACCATATCAATAAAAAAATTAATATTTCTCCAATTTTGGGTTTAAGCTTAATCTATTCTTAATAGGATAAACTTGTTTCAGTTTATCCATTCTTGAGTCTTAGAGTCATCATCATATTTGATTTTCCAGTTTCTAAATTCTCAATTCTTATTTAATGGAATGTTGCATTCATCATATTCAGTTTAACCTTTTTTTTTTTATAGATGCTGGCATGTGTCGCATGGCTTTTAGAAATTGACTTTGAAACTAACCTATCCCTGGCCAGATTTTTTATTTCTCAAGAATCGATTCTCATCACTGCCTCCCATGTTTGCTTTGGCCTTTTCCTGCCAACTGACTCTGCTACCTTAACTGTTCTACATCTACTAACCCTCACTTTCATCCAGTCTTTTAACATGGTCAAACCAACACAGTCTCTTGTTCTACACACATCTCCCTATACTGTCTAGATACAGAGTTGAACGATAAAGTTGTTGCCCTAAAGAAAACAACACTACAGCTTTATTTTAAAACTTTTATTGAAAAAAATCAATTCAGGTAACGTGATTATTTGTAGAGCTGACATCTATTCAATGTAGCCACCTTCAGCCTCAATCACCGCCTCGAAAGGGAGCATGTCTTTTTCACAAGCACTGGCAGGAGCTAGGAAAATACTCGGCGGATCGCGGCGATCAGGCTGGCTTTAGTGTTGTGGGAGGTCATGTTGATGATGTTCTCGAAATATGACCAAACAAAGTAGTCCAACAGGTTCAGGTCGGGGGAGGCGGAGGGGCCCGTGAGAGAAGGGTACAAAATTATAGTACTCCTGAAGTCAAGCCTGGGTCTCTTTGGACCTCAAGTCCTGCTGCCACACGTAGGGTCTGCCAGTGGCTATCTGATTGTACCAAGAGATCACCGCACTCTTCAGCATATCCAAGTACACATTGATATTGACTTTCAAGCTGACTTCGAAGATGTGAGGTGGCATGATGTGGCGCTCATTTGAAACCACACCAAAAACCATAACTGTGGCTGGAAACTTTGTTTTCATCACCCTGGGTATGTCCCTATTATTTGTGGCAATCCTGTGATGCATTTTGAGGGTGCTGGCAGTGGTCTTGTTGTCATAGAGTAGATCAGTAGAGAGCAAGAATTATACAGCGGGACGTCTCCGAACATTGTCGCTTTTAGACATAAAGAAGACTTCTATCGCTCTTGGAATTTGTACACAACAGGCCAACAAAAAAAGAAAGCTGGTTTTCATCAAACAGAAATGGAATCATGTCGTCTTTTCTAGAACAACAATTTTATTGTTACATTCTGTATAATCTTCATCTGAAATCAGGATTGACCCTATCTTTAAGACTCACATTACATATCCATCGCATCATTCTTATAGCATTTCTCTCCATGCAACACATATCCTTTACTATCAGTGGCTCATTTTTACATAATACATCATCACACATTGTACACATATTTGATATATTCTGCCTTTGGTTGGCAGTGGGAACTCTCTGCTGGTTAGTAATGACATAAATTACCTGACCATACTCCTTCCATGCTGAACTCTTGAAATCAAACTAGCATCAGATCTTCCTGTACTCTGACAGTATCATCCAGGTAAAACCTTTGGACAACCTCAATAGCCCTTTAAAAATTAACTACTAAATTAAACCTATCTCAAGCCATATATTTATTTATCTCTCTTTTTCTCAAATCCTTCCTTATAATTCCTCACATGTTTTTCTTAGCCTTTTCTTACCAACTGATCTTATTACCTTAGCTGTTCCACATCTACTAACTGTCCTGGATATGACCTTAAACTATATCCAGTGGTGAGGCCCCAGCTTGCAGGCTTTTGGGAGTGTGGAGCCACCCTTTAATTGCCATTGCTCCCAGGTCCACTCTGACCCGGAGTGGTAGTACCTGTTAGGGTCCCAACTATGGGTTAAATAGAATCTGACTTGAAAACAACAAATATATTCTATTAAAAAATTTTTCTTCAAAATTTTTGGATTCGGCATTAAATAACCCGAAAAGGGTTGATATGCCGTAAAACAAAATCAACCAACCAACCAACCACATCTACTAACCCAATGTGACTATACCATCAATAATTAGGATAATATGTAACTCTACTATAATGCATTCTTTCAATGTGAATAAACCAACAAAGTGTCTTGTTTTACTCCATCTCTTTATACTGTCCAAATTTAATCCTCCTCGCAAGTCATCAGAACTAAGTCTGCCTTTAAGAGTTGCATTACAAATTTATTGTATCCTTCTCATAACATATATCCTATGGATAAATAAATAATGAACAAACTGGCAATTAAATAGAAATAAAAGGAAAAGAGTGAAAAAAAATAAAATAGAAAAAAAGGAAAGAAAGAAAAGAGCTTTGTACCTTGCTTCCTTCTGGGTGCATCCGTGTTAGAATTACTTTGAGACAAATCTGTGTTGAGTGAATGGTTACTCCGTGCAGATGTTGAACGTTTCTACAGAAAAAATACAAAGAAATTTCTTTTTTTAATTGGTTCTTGTCCAGAATTCCCATATATTAAAAAAAAAAAAAAGAAAAAGAAAAATCTGTGTGATATATGCACCCATGTCGAAATGAAACATTCACAACAAAAACTTATTTAGTTGCAATTAATACAAAAATGGAAATGACTCAATTAATTCGTACAACTTTTTATATACTCCCTAAATTATTTTTTATTTGATTTCCCCCACCACGGCGGAAAGAACTGGCTTTCAGCCAAACTTAAGTGCGTGATTTCATTTCTTCTGCGTGAACTCATTCACTTTCTGCATGTCAACTTTTTAATCGTTAAATTAGAACACTTTTCACTTCCTGTCCTGTCGTGACCGAGCGGTAAGATGTCAGGGTTTTTTTTCACTTTCTTTTCCACCTTCGCGTCAAGGCTTCGGGTTTGAGCCTACCTGCCTATTACAACCAACTTTTTTCTTTTTCTCAACACACACCTACAAACACCCAGGCAACACCTGGCACCCATGCTAGTCTATAATATAAATCTCACCTATCTGTTTAAATGTATTTATGTATGTATGTCTGCCTAAAACTTTTGACAGAGGCAATGGATTTTCATGAGATAAGTATCATTTTGAAGCTCAACTCTTCAGACGACAAATATCGAAAAATTGTCCAAAAACATTAATCTCTTCAGCCTCAACTGGGCACTTTTCTACAGGGAGGGGTTGCTTTTTTTTGACAATATTTTCGAAAGTCATCCCCTCTTTTCAATTGACTAGCCTTAATTTAAATCTTCACCACTTCTGGTTTGGTGATGGGTGCAACGACAAAGACGTCATTTTTTTTTTTTTTAATGTTTTTTCCTCCTTCACGGTACAGTTCCGAGCCTACCTGCCTTCTACCACTTTTTTGCTCAACACACACCTCCAAACATCCGGGCACTCAGGCTAGTTCAATAATAAGAGTCATTGTCAAGATACACCTGAAGAAGGTAGGAGATTACATCAGCTGAAACATTGTGAAAATAACACTCAAGTAGGAACAGTAGTCTGAATAATCCAAATATAAAATATGGTCAATAACAAATAACATTTTTAATGACTTACTGATCTCCTTTCTGCATCCGTAGCATTTTTTAGTTGCTTTGCCACAGTCGGGCGCCGTGGAGGTGAGATTAGATGGATGTGCGAACCAGAAAGAGAAAGGTCAGTGTTCTCAGAATTCATACTTTTTCGTCCAGACATCTTGGCAAAAATACTGAAAAATAAATAAATAAAATACGATAAAAAATACATATAACAATATTTTTGAAAAGTCAAAAGATTAAGTTGGACAAATAAATACATTATTGTAGCAATGTTTAGATGACAGTCTGTGAAAATAGCATTAAAAACGGTATTTTCCACATAAGGTTGAAATGAAACAGAGGGATGGAAAATTCCATAAGTGAAGCATTTAGAATTACAACTGTAATGTGTCAGGAAATTTGGCCAGAAAGAAAGTCACCAAATAAATATCACAAATAAGCTGAGAAGACCCCCCCCCCCACAAACTGATTAGCTAATCCCTCCCTAGAGGATGGGTTTGGGGTATTACACAAATACATAGCATTTTCATTTTCTATGTGTTTTTACAAGAAAATAAAAGGAGGCTAAAGATGGCTGAGAGTTGTTAATGTTTATTTTTGAGGAGAAATATTTAACACACGAGATAGACTATCATTCTCTGAACTAATTAATTAACTCTCTTATTAACAATAACTAGGTGGACACAGCAAATAGAGAACTTGGAGGGGGGTATTTCGCTTTTAGTGATGGTTAAAGTTGTCCTTTCAGCTGTTACAGCATTATTGTCCGATTTGTCTCATGCACATTCCATCATCAGAATGATCTCAAATTCATTTTCCTGCCAACCTCGATATCTGTGATATCCCTGATTTCTTTGTTTTGGACCTCTTTACCCTCACATAACATCTCTTCCAATCTGTTTCATAGGAATTCGATTATTTCACAAACTTTGTGTCACTTTGACCTGTACTTAGTTCAACCCTTGTTACAATTAACACTAGCTGATGTACTTGCTATCCGACATAAAGCCATCATAACATGTATAATCTAAAGAACAATAAACCCTAAAAAGATTCTTGAACCCCATATGATTTTATGCTGTCTGTACAACCACTGCTATTAATCAACATGCATTCTGGCAGAACAAAAATGAAAAAGAAGAGAAAAGAGAATGACCTATGACTAGGTGTCATGAAACAACAGGATTAAAGCTGTCTACATGATGAGGCATGTTTGGATAATTTACTGACATCAAAGAACTGGACCACTGTGGTGCTACATAATCATCATTGGTTTAATATCCTTTTTACAAGTGTTGGGTGACTTATTAGCGATTGACTTTAAAACTAACTTATCTCTTCCCAGGTCTTCATTTATCCTTCTTTTTCTCAAATCCATCCTTATCACTTCACCTCACATTTTCCTTGCCAACTCTACTACCTCAATTGTTCTACATCTACTACACCAAGCACTGTCATCCTTTCTTTCAATGTGGCTCCTGTTCTGTACACATCTCTCTATACTGTCCAAATTTTATCTTCTTCTGAGGCCATAAGAACTAAGCCTGTCTTTAAAACTTGCATTACACCTCCATCATATCATTTTCACAGCATTTTTCTCCATGCAACACATGTCCACAACCCTCACTAGCCAGGTTGGTTGGTTGTTTTACGGCATATCAACCTTTTTCAGGTTATTTAATGCTGAATCTAGTTATTTTGAGGAACGATTTTTAATGGAGTATATTTGTTTTTTAAGTCGGATTCTATTTAACCCATAGTTGGGACCCTAACAGGTACTACCACTCCGGGTCAAATTGGACCTGGGAGCAATGGCAATTAAAGGGTGGCTCCACACTCCCCAAGACCCGCAAGCTGGGGCCTCACCATCGGATATAGTTTTAGGTCATATCCAGGACCTCACTGGCCAGGATTCATGTCCATACATAATCACACTTTATATACATACCTGATAAACTTTTCCCTTGGTTAGCCGTGGTAATGCTCTGCTGGTTGGTAATAGCAGAGAATGTTTTTGTGTGGTCCAAATTGAAAGGTTTTTGTTGATTTATTATTAAAAGAAAAATCTAGTTTGATCACTAATGCCTAATCTATATAATATTCTGCTTGTTCCTGCTTTTCTTAGTCTGTACATTACACTTTGAAAAAGGCCAAATACAATTTTTGAAGGCCAAATGGCTTTTAAAAAAGGCTAAATTTGGCTTTAAAAAGGCCAATCTGGAAACTATAGACAAGACTATGAGAATGATCTCCTGTTGATGTAGCTTTTTTTTTTTTTTTGAATATTATTATAATAATAATAATATATGATCATTGTTGTAATGGGGTTAGAAAGAAACTCATAGTAATTTCAGTATGCAGTGGTTCTTCACCAAAGAAAGAAGTCAGCGAAACGTTACATAAAAAAGGAAACATTCAAAAGAAACAGGGCAAAAAAAAGAAAAAAAAGAAAGGAGAACATTATCTCCCAAGTGCTGGACTAAAGGAGTAAAAGATTGTCTCTTACAATGTGATTTTATTATTTGTATTGAACAATGTAACACAATATCACTTTCTGAGTATTAGCACTTATTAATTTTATCTCATTTGAGTCAGTTCTATATTTAAAGTACTATGGACATTATTTTCATAGAAATGTTAATAAGCTCATATTTATTGTGTTATTGGTTTATCTGTCCAAAAAAAAAAAAAAAACTAATTTTTTTGCGCTATCCTAAAAAATATCAGCTTTATGAAAACATATTCGTTGATTAAATATATTTCTCATTCTGTGGAATTTCCACAGGTCCTGCTAGTCTATATAATTATATTAAGAATACTCAATGTGTTAGCTGTTGAAATGAATCTTATATAAACAGTTAAAGTTGTTTATATTACTTGTATTGATCGGACAATTGTTCTCATCTTGAGTATTATTTGTGAAATGTTTTAGTTGGATTATCCTTCGGCCATCTTCAGGCATGTTAGTTGTTATTTGGAAACAAAAGAAAAAGTTACTGGCTCCATAGATATTTTCGTATTTTGTGAGTTAATATCTATTTATGGTTTTAGTTTCGAATTTGTGAAAAAGAAAAAAAAAAAATTGGTTGACAAAGGGGAGGCAATTGTAATAAAAAATCAAGAGGGGATTATCTCCCTTTCCAAATTTCCATGGCCAAATTTTTAAGGGTGTACAATATTTGTTTTTTCTATAATTAGAGGCCCCCAAATGCTATTAAAATCTAAGATTGGTCTGCTTAGTAATTTTTCTTTTTTTAGCATATGTACTACCTCCTTGAGTCGCCTGACCCCCCACCTTGCATCCCTGTCAATTATTTTGACCTCGTCCCATAAAGAGAAGTGTGTTCCTTTTTCTTTCTATTTGTGATCAGCCAAAGTTAAACTTGTGTTTCTGTATCATTTGCACATGTTTATTTTCTTCTTTTTAAACAAAGTGATGCATTTAAAAGAATAAAATAAAATGGTGAATTTACTTACAATACTTAGTATTTGTTTGAGATTTCTTTCAAAGTGTGGCAGCAGAAATGACCTTGAAAACAAAAAAAGAAAGAAAAAAGTTTATAAAATAATTTACTCCTTGCTTTTTTAAAAATTTTCTTATCATAAATCATAGGGATGGAGTATCCTACCAGATGCCAAACATTCACCTGCTTTCTCATACATTTCAATTGAGAGATCTTGTTAAGATTATAACTGTCCCTTTAAGTGTAATTGTTTGAATCTCTTCTGTACTTGCTTCACTGGGCATATTTGCCAGGTAGTTTTTGAAATTCCAATTGCTCCTATAATTATTGAAATGATAGAGATCTTCCTAAGATTTCATTTTCTTTTCATGTTGTTACATAAGATGTTGGTACTTCATAATCTTTTTTTTTTACTTGGAATTCACCACTTATCAAATCCCAGAGGCCACTCAGGGAGAAGAGTTATTGCATGTACAGTAATCAATGGGATAATATCGTAGTAATCGTTAGTAATGGAGATTTGATAAAGTGTCTTACTTAAGGGGGCGGTTTATCAGGAATTTGTTTATGTTCGACTTGAAGACATCCAAGTTGTAGTCAGGTGGGAAACAGGCAAACGGAAGAGAGTTCCACAGGCGTGCACTTCTAAGAAAGAAGCTTTGTTCATGGAATCTACGTTTTGATTTAGACACAGATAGAGACTGGGGAAAATTATTGACAGTGGTTTCAGCTAGATGGGTGTTTTTCGTGAAAGATTGGTGAGGGGGGGACCAGAGATTGAAGCTCAGACGAGCACTTGCCATGGAAATAACGATAACACAAAGACAGGCTCGCAACATCTCTTCTGTGGGAGAGAGGTTGCAGGGAAGAGAAAAGGGCATCCCCTACTAAGCTACGAAGTCTATTTTGTACCCTGTTAAGGCAGGATAGGCTGTTTTTAGCAGCTCCTGCCCAGATGTGGCAGTGATACTCCATCCTTGGACGTACTTGGCTTTTATTTAGATAGAGAATTGCATCAGCAGTGAGATATCTACTGGAGCAGTAGAAGGATCCTACCATTTTTCCAGTGACCTTAGCAACAGATTTGATGTACATGTTCCATTTCAGATCAGAAGTAAAAGTCAATCCCAGAAGCTTGTCAAAACATGGAGCCTCCCCAAGACGAGAGCCATCCATTTCAATTGATGCCAGATGGGGATCAGAGCATTGATGATGTAAAGATAGAAGCTTGGTTTTAGATGCATCAAAAGTAACCAGCCACTTTTTCCCCTCTCATCTGTTTAACTGTGGCCTTCATAATTTATTAAGAAGACCAAGGAACTAAAGTCATGTAACCTGCTGACATCAGTGAATTTGGTCTATTGAATCTGGTCAGGAGTCCCAAGAAACAACCAGAAGCATATAATAATCTAATAACAAAACCGAAAAAGGATTTAGCAGAAAAGCCATGAAACAACAAAACAAAAAAAAAAAAAAAAAAAAAAAAAGAGTAAAAAAATTCAAATATATAACAAATGGATGTTACCAAAAGCAAGATAAGTTACTCTTCTACCTACCTAGATAAGTTTTCTGTGTCTTAATGGAATCTAAGCTTTTATTCAGTTCGCAAAAGGTAAACAAGCAATCAAGATGGCTGACGAAAACACTGTCTTCGGAGTGTCAAACATGGTTCAAAAGTTGAAAAAATAAACAAAATACTGAAAGAAATCAACCCAATAAGTGTCAGGAAGTGTAGCAGTAACACTTATTGGGTGGTTTTCTATCAGTATTTTGTTTATTTTTTCGAATTTTGAACTATTCTTTATGTTGCAAAGACAGTATATTTTTGTCAGCCATTACATTTGAATATATGCAATTAAAAGAGAGAATTTCTTGTCACGTGAATATAACAAAGTAAGTTTTTTTAAAATTTAATATTAGTAAAATTTGAAATTTCATAATGATATTTAAAAACAAAAGTACCATTGCGTATGTCGAATAAATCATTAAATGTATTTCTATTATAATTATTAGAGATTATTATGTATTATGTTTTCTTTAACTGTATGTTAAAAATAAATAAAGAGCCACAAAACAGTAAAAAAAATGTTTTTTTAAAATGACATTATTAGTAAAAATAAAATCAGAAAAAGAAAAATTCAAACTGTGAATTAAATTCTACAATAAATTTTTGTAATTTTTTAATATTTAATATTGTAATATTTCTGCATTAGTAACTTTGTTTATATTAACATAATTTGTTTGAATTTAATTTGTTTTTATTTTTGTTAACTTATCATTGGTTGCTTTGTTTGGATTTTTTAAAAAATATTGTTATTCATTTTGATTAAAAACAATACTTATTGTTGTTCGTTTTTATTAAAAAAAAAAATTATCTTTTGATTTTAAGTTGATTATTTATTGCCTAAATTCATATTCCATATTTTGTAACATTTGATTGTCTTCTGCTTCAAACATACATAATTTTACATGCATAATTTTTTTTTATTTATCTATTAAATAAATATCAAACGTGTGTTTGTGAGTGTGTGTGTGTGTCCACTAAAAACATCCACATCATTATGGCATGGACTTGTTACCATTAGAAAGAGCAATCTCTTGGGCACATAATATCGAAAAATTGGAAAAAAATTGTCAATTATTTTGTGTAGAAATGTTGTTTTGTTGGGGGGGGGACAGGTAAAAATCTTCCTTCTGACGCTGTTTGCAAACTGCGCATGCGTGAACGATCGTTTTGTTGTTTCGTTTTAAAAAGCTAAATTAGCAGCATCATGACATTTGTGTCATCGTAATCTGGCAGATAATGTGCTTGCGTATGGTCTTATCTTTTGCGAGTTCGCGTTAGGCACACGTCATTTTATTTTTTTAATAACATAAGTTTTTTCTATCCTATCTTAACACGATAAGTATAAAAACATATATATATATATACCTACATTATATATATATGTATATTAGACATGACAAAAGAATAGACACCCATAGAAACAGTTTATTTCAATAAACATATAATTTATGGAACAAAATCAAAAATAAATAGTCAAAAATGTAATAACTAATACTTGATTGACATTCCCTTTGCTGTTTTTAATACTGGAACCCTTCTAGGAATGGCATTGATCAGTTGACGAATATCATCTTGAGGAATTTCTTGCCATGTCTGACGTAATAATGCTAAAAGTTCAGGCTAAGAAGATGACTTCATTTTCTTTTTGTGAAGGTTCCGGTCTAATATGCCTCAAAGATTTTCAATTGAGTCCATATCCGGGGACTGACTTGGCCATGGAAGATTATTAATCCCATTTTGGTTAAACCCATATTATGTCGCCTTAGCAGAGTGACAAGGAGCTCCGCTCCATCTTCCATAAATAAGGAGTTAACTTGGTTCATTTTATCACTTGAGAATATTGGTGGGAGTCCTTCATGTGATATTGAAACATATTTAGTAGAATTTGGTGTTTCCTTCACATTCCACCAGGTCTGAGCAACCATCACTCCAAATTGCACCCCACATCATAACCAAGAAACCTCCCATGTTTCAGCATTGGCTGCAGTCTTTAAGTCAAACTCTTGCTGAGGGAATGTCTATACTCAAACCTTTCAATGTCAGGAAATAATGCAAATCGTGACTCATCAAAGAAAACTACATTTGTCCAAAAGGTCATAGGTCTTTCCCCCATCTCACGAACCCAATCTTTTCTACGTTTGATATTGGCAGGATGAAGAAAAGGTTTCCTTCTTGCAGCTCTACTATAGTAGGCCAGCTTGTGAGGATATCTGACAGCTGTTCTGAGACTGTCACCAGCTTGTGTTGCAATGTCGGAGGTTTTGCATCGGCGATCCTCTTCAACATTTTTTTTTCACAAGATGCAGGGTTCTTTCAGAGGACCCAGGGCGACCTGAATGAGGTTTTATGCACTCTTTGTCCTCTCTTGTATGATCACTTTATTATGAATTGTATGATCACTTTATTAACAGTAGAAATGGGTATTGAATGATTTTCTGCGATTTTGCGTTGACTAAGACCACCTTCATGTTTGGTTTGTGGTATACTTCAAGGAGATACTCTAAATTATTTCAGTACTATTCTTATCTGTAAATAAATAAGCATATATAATCTTAGGAAAATATTTATCTTAGTGTCTATTCTTTCCTGTTATGTCTGCACACACACACATTCAAGCACGTCTGATTGAACAAAGCAGAGTTATTGTTTTTTCCAATTTTTCTGGATATCTTTTTGATTCGCCGAACGGCCTTTTTTTTTTTTTTTTTTTTAGCTAGCATGTTGTATAAAATGGTGGCCAAAAGTTGTTGTTCAGCCATAATCTACTCAAGCGCTTTCTATTGGTGCATCCAATTATCATTAGGAGCGATTGTTATTTTTTCCTTTTCCTTTGAGGCTTGGTGTATTTTGTTTTTTTGAGGTTTTTTATTGGTTATAAATGTGGGTGCTGGATGGTTAAGGGCAATTTATTTTTATTTTTAATTTCGATTTTCTTATTTTAAAGTTTATTTATTTAGTTTCTTGTTATTTATTAAATACTGTTAGTATATTTGTCCCAGTGTTAAATGAGATCCGGTTAAAAAATAATTCGTCCCTAACCATCCTGCACCCACCTTTATAACCAATAAAAAAACATATATAAATACACCAAGCCTCAAAGGGAAAGAAAGAGAAAAAGATAACAACAATCACTCCTGATGAATATCGGATGCACCGATAGAAAGCGCTTGAGTAGAATATACCTGAACAATAATTTTTCGGCGCCATTTTATACAACATGCCAGCTGAAATAAAAAAGATCATTCGGCGAATAGAAAAGATATCCAGAAAAATTAGAAAAAAGAATAACTGTCATGTTCAATCAGACGTGCTTGAATAATGACTGGTTGCCAAAATATACAAATAAATAAATATATATATATATATATATATATATATATATATATATATATATATATATATATATATATATATATATATATACACACATTAACCTTATTATAAGATGGATAATATTATTGGAATACGTGTATAATTAAAACTTATTTTTAGTGTCTGTCAGCTAACTACTTTCACTTTTTTTTTTTTCGAATGAGTCATCAAAGCCAAAAAATACCAAAAGAAAGAAAAGGGCTGACAGTTCAGTGATGATGAATACAATGACAGGATTAAAAATATCCACATAACACTAAACTCAAAACAACAGGCAACCTAGAAAACAGCAAGTCTTCCTTCTTTGTCAGAAACATCACTCATGAAGGACTAAAGGGCATAATGGGGATGGGGTAGTAAAAGTTATGAGGCTGCCAAAAGAAAGCATAAGGTCTACTTTGCTTAGTTACCAAAATGGCTGACAAGGGCTACTATGGTGTCACTAAAGTAATTTTGCAACTTTTAAACCGAGTAATAAAAATTAATGTAGGACTTGGATTAAAGTTAACAAAAGTCAAGTATTATGTCTCCTAAACCAAAATAAATCATTGTTACTCGAGGTTGCGTTTACAACAGCTACGTCCGTAGTTACATGCGCATGAATGCTGGCCTCCCACTAATTCAGCCTTTCGATCTGAAAACGCGGAAGAATGACAGAACTACGGTTCAGTAGATTTGTGGTGTTTGTCTTAATAATAGAGTAAATTCTGACTTGTTCCTATTGAGGTTCAAGTTGCAACCGCCTCCAGACATTTTGAGCAAAGCTCAGGCTGAATAAATAGAATTATAGTATGAATTCCTTTATTTACACAAACATTATTGGCTACATATATGCATACATGTTTCAGTTGCGATCGTGTTCGAAATCCAGGCCATTATATCAACTTAAGACGGATACAAAAACAATTTTGCCATTTTTTTGTTTTTGTTTTTGGAGGGAGAGGGAAGTGGGGAAATCGTAGAGGGGTAAATCGTTTATACACTCTCATTGCCTTATTTATTAATCTGTTCTACTCCAATTAGCACATACATACACATTTAGACCTTTTCCTTTTCTCTTAACCCCATATTCCCGGTTAATTACTTTTGATCTATCTGCTATGTAACCAATTATGCTTACATAAATTAAAAAAAAAAACATATCCAGCTCTACTCGTTATTGAGCACTCTTTTATAAACACTGGAGTTTCATCGGATTAACATCTAAGGAACAACAACAATCCAATTACTATATGCTGGATAAATAGATGTATAAACCTCTCAACTGAGGAAAACTTTGAGTCACATTCCTTAGCATTTTGGTTAGAAGCAAAGTGTAGTATCTGTCAATGAGGTATCGATCCTGGGTATCCTCTGCTGCTAAATATATTCTACAGAATTTATAACATTGGGGCCAGTATAGAACAAGGTGAAACAAATTGTGTTCCTAATGATCTTGGCTGTAGCGCAAATGGTAGTGTGGACGCCACATTTAAAGAGTTGAATCTTTTGCTTATGAGGATCTACAAGCACCAGCTGAAGGTCAATATCAGATGTGATAGAAAAAAATTATATTCCTTGGTTTTTTAATGAAAAAACGGTGGATACAAGTATGAGTATATGTTCCTAGCTTGTGCATACACACATTGTTTCTGGTCCTGTTGGACCCCAGCACTTTGAGTAAATTTAGCCTCTTATTTAGTCAAGTGAACAAGTTAACCTCTCACTCCCCCCCATGGTAATAGACCCCCCCCCACCTCTAAAAAAAAATGCCCACTCCTCACTTTCAATTTTTTATCCTCTGAATCTCCCAAGCTGCATTTATTTTGGAAGGACACTACTCACTCTCCAAACTAGCCCCTGTTTTCTTTTTTCCTCCCATTTAGATACCAGTCCCATTTAGAGATAGACCTGCTTGGTTTCGGACCTGAATAAAGTGGTAAACAGTGGGCAGTCTATTATTTAGAAAGGGTTGGGAGGGTCTTACTGACTAAATTTTTTGTTTTTTGTTTTTTCGCTGTTTTGTTCACAAGATTATTGGATATAAATACTTTCAATCTTTTTAATGCATGAGTATCTGTGAAGAATTTTAATGTCAGTTTCCGTATGCTAAATGCTTCAAAATTTCTTTCAAATCGTAAGATGTTATGAAATAATCAATTCTTGTTTCAGTGTAAAAAAAATCTTAAAATACCCGACATGTTTCTGAATAAACCAAATGTATTCTGGTCGATTTAACTTAAATCGACCAGAATACATAATTTAATATTTAAAGCATTTTTATGAGATTCTTTTTTCTGTTTTACACTATTTCATTAAAAAGAACTGCTTTGCCAACCTAATAGGTCCTGCACTATCAGCTAGGTTTCAACCCGTGTCCAATCAACAAAATGTTGCATCCCTCTGCTTGTTTTACAAGTATTTTAATGGTAAGTGCTCTGACAAACTACAAGCCCTTGGTATGCCCTCCACATAAATAACCCTGACAAACCAGACAAGCAGCGAAATCCCACCCCTATCAAAAAGAGATCCCCAGACACCAGAAAGCCTTCTACTGTAATAGTTTCTTTCCCAGGACTGCTAGACTTTGGAATTCCCTTCTGAGTTCCTGCTTTCCTGACTGTACCAACATGCAGAAGTTAAAGTGTAATGTAAACAGACATCTTGCTGCTCAACTCCCTACATAGTATCTCTGCAAATTATGTCCCAGATAGTATCCCCCTACATCAAAGTGACACTGTATCTTGTTGGGATTGAAAATGCAATAAAAAAAAGATTTTCAAGTAGTAAATATTATATAATAATTCAATGTGTAATTATCAAAATTGCATCGATGCAAGAATTGCAGACAGATACAAATTTTTCTCATAATTTCTCTCATATAGCAATAATTTTTCAAATTTGTATTGATACCAGATTCTCAAGATCTTATATTTACTACCTCCCTTCATTGAATTCTAACAGCTCCCCAACTTCATTCACAAAGAAAACTTTATATATATATGGATATTTATGAACAACAAAATTTCGCATCAATTTAGAGAAATTAGTTTGGTTGTTTTGTTTTACGGCATATCAACCCTTTTCAGGTTATTTAATGCCGAATCTGGTGATTTTGAAGAACGATTTTTTTAATATAGTATATTTGTTTTTTAAGTCGTATTCTATTTAACCCATAGTTGGGACCCTAACAGGTACTACCACTCCGGGTCAGAGTGGACCTGGGAGCAATGGCAATTAAAGGGTGGCTCCACACTCCCTAAGGCCTGCAAGCTGGGGCCCTCACCATCAGATATAGTTTAAGCTCATATCCAGGACCTTGGAGAAATTAGAAGACTACTCATGCCTGAGAGTATCCTGTACCTTTACAAGGCCACCATTCGCCCATGCATGGAGTATTGTTGCCACATCTGGGCTGGTGTATCTACCACTAGTCTCTCCCTCTTAAATAAAGTCCAAAAAAAAGTTGTCAATCAAATCCGTCCCACTTTATCAACTAAGCTTCAGCCACTGTCTCATCGCCGCAATGTTGCATCACTGTGCCTGTTTTACAAATATTTTAATGGAATGTGTTCTGATTAACTTGTTTCACTTGTACCCCCTCGACATACATATCCCCAACAAACCGCTTAGCAATAAGATCTCAACCCTTCACTGTTCTTGCCCCTAAATGCCAGAAAGCTTTCTAGTATAATAGTTTCTTCCCTTGAACAGCTAGACTTTGGAATTCCCTTTCTGCTGCCCTGGCTGTACTGATATGCAGAAGTTTAAATGTAACATAAACAAATATCTTGTTAATTTTTCCTAGACATGACCCCAAATAGTAGCCTCTTATGTCCAAATGGCGATATGCTTTGTAAGGAGTGAACATGAGTAAAAAAAAAAAAAAATCTTAAGGAGGACAGCCCTAGTGTAAATGTGGCATTGTGGTGACTGAGCTGATTCTAGTTCAGAATAAGATAAACATTGCTATAGATAAAAGATAATCAATGACACTCATTTTTCGCACACTTTTGATGGCCTTGTGCCTAATTTGTTTTAAATGTAATTTTTTTAAATATTTTTTGCAAATAAATAATGGAAAATGTACTTATTCTGATACTACACTCCATTTTTTTTTCTGTTCCTAGTTAGTGAAGAAGAATTTCCACTAAACTGAGGGAGTTTTTATTTTTGTCCCAATCCAGAGTGCAGTTTTTGAAGGAGCTAGATTTTCTTAGTGTTAAAAAAACGAACTTGTGTCTAGCTACCTGCAGACAAATAAATGGGGACTTAAAAATGGTACATTTAAACTGATGTAAATGGTAAAATTTAAGGGCAAAAATCATTTTATACTGCCATAGCCAACATACAAGATACATCTGATGTGGAAATAACACACTAAGCTACAAAAAATTAATATTTTTTATGTAAACAAAAATAAAAAATCTCAAATCCAATTGATCAAAAGTAAGAGATCATTAAGCAAAAAGAAAAAAAAACAAAACAAATTGCGTTCTTTCAAGCGTATAATTAAAAAAAAAAAAATGAAAGGAAAGAGGTTAATTAGTTTTGCAAAACGTGGTTATCTCCCTTTTTTCCTTGGCTTTATTACAGAAACCAATGTAATTATCAAACTTCATAATTCGCAAACAAATTTATCTTTATTATTTATTTTTTATGAACAATGTTAAAATATATTGACGCAATCAAATTAATTACTAATCTAGGCTCTTTGGTACATTATTAGCTATTAAGCGTTTTATTATTATTTATTTTTATTATTTAAATGAGTGTAAGTTCTTCGGATCACATCTCGTTTTCAAAATAGTCTATCAGTTTCATTCTTATTCTTATTATTTTTACTGACATATTCGTTCTTAAAAAAATATTTGATTAATCAATGATTGATTTCAACTAAGATGGATATTCAATAATATGTGACTCAATCAGCTATGATGGTAAGAGATTTCCCCAGAGAGGGGTTAAGGAGAGCTGAATTAGAACTATGGTTGAAAATTGCCCCAAAAGGGGATCAGCAATAAATGAATTAGAGCCTTTTATTTTAATGGTATATCCCGGAGGATAGCAGGTGACCTTGCTGATTAGAAAGGGAGATGGCTTGGTCGCCAATGTGAAATACATTTTCTTTATAACAAAATAAAAACATTTGAAAATATTAAACAATATTGCTGTAATAGTGATTATTTGGAAGTATCTAGCTGTTGTTTTGGCTGAAGGGTTGACCTGAGGTCATTGTCGAAGTCAGCCGATCCGTGAGATCAGAACCTTTGTTATGTGGAAAATTACCTAATTGGTGTGTATGAAGGAGGTGGCTAATTATCTAATCAGAGCGAACCAGATTGGACAGGGATTGGCTAAAGGAGAATCCAAAGTCCCGCCAGACACCACCCATTCCTCCCAATATATAATGAGCTGCAGAGCAAGAAAAATCAGTGTTGAAGAGTTTTGGAGCTTTGGGGAGACTGTCCACCACCCCGCCCCACAAAAAAAAAAAAAAAAAAAAAATGATAGTCTCATCCGAGCCTCAATAATCACTCAAAAATCGAAAAGTAAACAAAATGCTGATAAAAACGCAATCATGCATAAATGTAGTAGTATTTTGTTTAATTTTCGATTTTTAAAATGATTATCAGGGTTTGAATTTGGCTTGAAAGAGACCATTTTATTTTTCATTCTAACTCAGCATGCTTTACACTACCTGTATTTTTAAGTTAAAAAAAACACTTGAAAATTAAAAAAAAAAAATTATTCAGAAAGAGAGAGAGAGAGAGACAGAGAGACAGAGAGAGAGAGAATGAATGTTTTTCATACAATAAAAAATGCTACATAAACCAAAAGAGGAGAATGGGGAAAAATTAATCACAAGAATTTCCATCACCAGCTAAACAAATAAATAACTGGGGTTAATCCTTATAAACCATTACTGAAGTTCGCTGACACATGTATTCTTTTAGCAGTCATCAATGAAAACTTATTTACTCTCATAGAGAAATGTTCCTGTGAGATAGTTTGGTTATACACTAACCAATCAGCTTATAGGTCGTATTGATTTTATCTGTCCCTAAAAAATTACTTCAGTCCCTTTGGGAATCACATGACAACATAGAAAACCCTGAAAAAAAACAAGGAAAGGAGTACCTTTCCTTTCCTACCCCCATCCATTGGAAGCTCAAGCATTAACTATCGCCTAAACTGACACAAAGCTCTTTTTTTTTCGGCTCCCCGAAATAGACTGATGCTTGAGGTTGTTGCCACACCAACAATGGATCAGTTCAAGACGAAGTTGGACAGGTGATGGTTAACTGTATTACTGACGGCCTAACGGTAATATTTCACAGGATTAGTGATTCTCTTGATGCGGGCTTTGTTTCTAGGGCAATTATTCTTGATATATCAAAGGCTTTCGAGAGGGTGTGGCATAAAGGCCTGCTACACAAGGTCTCCAGCTATGGAATAGCTGAAAATTATTAAATCATTTCTCTCTGATAGGTTTATAAGAGTAGTGGTTGATGAGTATAAATCAGAAGCTCACAGTATTAATGCTGCCATTCCTCAGGGTTCCATCCTGATCCCAACTCTCTTCTTGATCTTCATCAATGATCTCCCAAATCACATTCTTAGATCATTCCTTGATATTTATGCAAATGTCACCACCGTCTATGGCAACACTTCTAAGATGAGAAACAGCCAATATCTTTCTCATTCTCTCTCCTCTGATCTTGAACACATGGTGCAATGGAGAAAAAGGTGGCTGGTTACTTTTAATGCATCTAAAACCAAACTTCTATCTTTCCATCATCAACACTCTGATCCACATCTGGCTCCTACTGAAATGAACGGCTCTCACCTTGAGGACGCCCCATGTTTAAACAAACTTCTTGGTCTGACCTTCACTCCTGATCTGAAATGGAGCACATACATCAAATCCGTAGCCAAGGTCGCTGGAAAAATGGTTGGAGCATTCTCCACTCCAGTAGGTATCTCACTACTGAAGCAATTCTCTACCTGTAAAAGAGCCATGTATGTCCTGTAATTGAGTACTATTACCACATCGAAATATCCTATCCTGCCTTGACAGAGTTCAAAACAGATTTTGTAATCTAATAGGTGATGCTCTTTTCTCTTCTCTGCAACCTCTTTCCCACAGAAGAGACGTTGCGAACCTGTCTCTGCTCTACCGTTATTTTTGTAAGTGTTTGACTGAACTCCAATCTATAGTCCCTCCCCTCACCAATCCTTCACAAAAATACTCGTCTAGCCAAACTCACCATCAATAAATTCCCCCACTTCCTATCATTACCTAAACCTAAACATGGATTCCATGAACAGAGCTTGTTCCCTAGAACTGCCTGCCTGTGGAACTCTGTTCCACTGGTCTGCTTTCCAGCTGACTACAATATCATTATCTTCAAGTCCAATGTAAACAAGTTCTTGTTGAGCTGTCCTCATAAATGATCCAATTAGACCAATTACTTCTACAAACGATTATTACACAATTGTCCCAATGACTACAATACACACATTAACCCTTATCCTCGAGTAGACTCCAGGCCTTGAAATGTGGTGACTCCTTTGTAAAAAAAAAAAAAAAAAAAAAAAAAAAAATCACAGGGCCCCTCCCTTCCTCTTTGTTTGCTTTCCTCCTTTTTTTTCTCTCTCCTCTCTCTTCCTGTGGCCTTCTTAATGGCAACGAAACATGTAATGTTTTAACCTATGCCAAATAAATTGAATTGAATCTTCATTCTATGATAACTTTTCCTATTTTTTATCTGCTTTATGACTAAAGCTACAATGTGTTCGGTAACGTTACAGAAGTTCATATGTGTTAAAGTTAGGGTCCAACAGTAGCCATGATGAATTCTCCTTAATGAAATCAAACCTAGGGCCAAGGGCCCATGAGAGTTCTATTGTGTCTCCAGAGAGAAGTTTATTATCAGTACCGAAAGCTGGAAAGGAAAGAAGAGAGTTGCTTTGCGTTTAAGCCTTTGTATAAACTCTGTCGCATGCTCAGCTCATCTGAGAGATGGACTCTGATTGGGCAAGCCAGAAAGGAATGCCTGCACCGATCAGCACTGAGTTTATAAACCAAAGAGATTCAAATAAGTAAACTGAGAGTCATTGCTGCTGCCTGTAATCATAACTGCTATAGGTTATAGTATTCATCTTCCTTTCATAATATGTTATGATCTATATCCAGTGGTTGCGGTAAGTTTCAAATGCTTCTCCCTTGAGGAACAGATCAATTTTCTTGTCTTTTGGTTGGAGACAAACATTGTTAAGCATTTCTTAGTGATGTATTTCAACATTGGGAGGTCTACAAATATTAAATAGCAAAAATGTACATATCCAATGATTTGAGTTTGTAAGGCAACATTGACACATGCACAGGAAATCAGTGTCATTGGGTCAACATATTCATTCAGATGTTACCTCAATCTAGTGTTGTTAGAAACGGACGTGACATCACATGACTCAAAGGGAGAGGGAGTGAGAGAAGACAGGAGTTCTTTTTGAAACCTGAGCATACAGCACATGTAAAGAAATTACTTAAGAATTGATTATAAAACTAAGAGTGCCAAGGGTCCCAGAGGTCTGTAGCCTCCTCTGTCGCTAACAGTCACAAGAGGAGCTTGCATTTATTATTAAATACATGTATGTTATAAATACTGACCCAATGGGTCAGAGTAGTACAGTACTTGTTAATTCCTCAAATGAAGAACATGCAACAATATTTTTTTATCTGCTTTTCATTTTTTAACCGTTGATTGCTTTTTGACTTTCTCATAACATTTCCGGATTTTACCGAGCCAATATTTTCTGCCATGGGTAGGGATCGATACAAGCACTTCTGTTATTTTGATAGAACATTACTAAATTCCTTCATGAAATAAAAAAAATTTCAAAGTTTGAAATATTGCAAAGTGACCATCTTCGTTAGTAAGAATGGAGAAATACCTAGAGAGAGAGAGAGAGAGAGAGAGAGAGAGAGAGAGAGAGAGAGAGAGAGAGAGAGAGAGAGAGAGAGAGATTCTTTTTTTTTTTTTTTTTTTTTTAGTAATTGTCACTGACCTACATCCATTTAAAACTTAATTACCCTCTGTGCCAACCAAGTACAATAGATAAAAATAAGTCTACTGTAATTTACAATTATTCTTAGTTGAATATCAACATTGAAATAATACGATTTGTTTTAATGAAACTTTATTGAGTTGTAAGAGGCTAAAAATAAATATTATTAATCTCTTTTTAAAACGTTTATTTTTTGTTTCGTTATTGTTTCTTCTGAAAACAAAATATCTTACCTTAATTGGATTTCCGTTATTTACTTAGATTTAAGAATGAAACAACATCAATAATAAAAACAATAACTAAGTAAATAAATAAATAAAATAACGCACTTATTGTTAAATTCTTGTAACTAACTTGAAATAAAGACAAACTTCCAGATTTTGTTTTGGCAGACCTGAAACAACTTGCCCCCCCCCCAGCCTTTATTTTCGTCTTTTTTCAATTTTTTCATCGTATTATTTTCGAATGGACATTAGTCTACCAAATTATCCCAAAAAATGGAAAAAGAAAAGCCAATATTTAAATATTTGTACAGGGGTGCTCAGTTTCTAATGCAGAGTTCTAGTAAATCGGTCACCCATTTTAGAACCACTCGACATTTTTAGGCCAAATTTTGCGAATTTAACTTTTTTTTTAAGCAGTTTAGCCTTTTGTTCTTTGAATTTTGCTTTCTCTGGTTATTTTATGTACATATTTATAGTTATCTTCAAATTTCGTCGAATTTTTTTTAATTTTTAATTTTTTTAAATTCATTATTAAGCTTCGCCATCCGACATTTACAAAGGTTTGGTCCTTTAATTATTTTTCTACCTTATCATTTTTCGTAATTTTTGGAATTGTTACTATTTGATACCCGACAATTACAGAGGTATCATTTGTTTCACTTGAAATTCAATTTTTTTTTTTCGTTTGTATAATATAGAAGCGCCGAAAAAACAAACTGTTTCTATAACTGAAGCATATCTTCTAGTGTTGGGACGATTCCTAATTTTTATACGATTCCGATTCCGATTCCAGGAAAATATTGATTAACGATTCCGATACCAAGTACGATTCCGATTCCGATTCCTTGGGAATTATTGTTTTGAAATATACCAGGTAGTTTTATACTTATGGTCGGTAGTTCCCAAATATGTTCCCTAACTTTGGAAGAGATATTTTATGTCTACACCAGTACACCGTCGTGTTTTGGTTTAAATAAAATTATTATATAATGAACTAAACGGAAAACTTAGCAAAATTTATTTTAGAGAAAATTTATTTTACTTAATTGGAATACAGAAAAAAAACTCAAAGAAAATAGAATTTATCCTTCAGAGAAAAAACAAATAAAATAGAATTTATATAACAGAACAAAAACAAGAAAATTAGAGAATAAATACACACGATTCATTATTTTGGTCCTCATAATTAACAGATTTAATGAATTAAATAAAAAAAAATATAGCGGAAGAGAAAGAAAATATATACTAATTAAATATAAAAAAGATAAATATTTAATTTAATAATTTATAAATGAACGTGCGTAATGAAAAAAAAAAAACAATATACCATGTGACATGGCGCCGTAGATACAAAATAACCTTTCCAAAGTTAACGACCATATATGAGAAATACCATTAATCGAAAGTTTTTGTGTTTTATACCAAAAAGGTAGGTATAGCAAAAAGTTACAATTAAAGGAATTTCAAAAACGATTTTTTGTTTGGCTATTGATAGTTGTATTTGTGACGGCTGTTCTTCAGACCTCTATAATTCACAAGGAGTAGTTAACACCTATTATTTTTTCTTACTTTTTCATTGCTTTTACACGTTGTTTCTAACGTGAAGAATAAGTTTAGCCAAACTAATTTTGAAATAGGGTATATCAAAGGAACACATATAAAAATGATACCACTATAAAAAACAAATGAAATACTAGATAAAATTGAGCAAACATAATTACCAAAATTACAGAAAACGATAAAAAAAAATGGTGAAGTTTGTTGAGTGAAATGAATTATTGAAAGAAAATTAATTGAACTAATAGAAATGTTAAATAAAAAAATGTCACATTTCAATATTTTTTTAATAATTAAATTCTCAGGGTTGTCGAAATTAAAAATAAGTGATTTTTTTTTTATTAGACTTCTTTCGAAGCTTGTTACCTTGAAAAATACATTTAAAACCCTGTTTTTTTAAATAAATTGAAAAATAAACGCAATTAAAAAAATTTAATTGATAATTGAAACTTTAAAAACATATTAAACATTGAAAAATTACTTATCTCACAAATTAACGTCCAATAAAGTAGATCCAGTCTTCGTACAAGAATTCGGTTATAATAAATATATCTTTCCCAAACTTAAAAATTAAATCTTTTTTTTTTTTTTTGAGAGAGAGAGAGTGCTTTAAAATCGCCGGGGAGTGCCGCCTAAAATTTTAAAGAAGTAAATTTTAGGAGTTTAGTGCCTTTCAAAGACGGTTATCATAATTTATTATCATCATTTAATTTCCTTTTTTTCCTCCCCCCACACCTTTCCACATGGTTCAGTAGTTAACCAGTGCTACTGTTGCTGTCAGTCAGCTATCTTTACCTAAGTTTTAATTTCGAGTTAAAAGAATTTTTCATGAATAGAATCAGCATTTTTAAAAATTATTTTTTTAGTTGTATATATTGTATTTACTCTTTGAAGTTAAGGAGGGTTAAAAAAAATTGGTGACACATAGATGGTGACGTAAACAAAAAAAAAAAAAGACACTGCGATTTCGACCCTCACTAATAAAACTGCTCTGAGTGACTAGTTGGTAATTTTTTGTTCCTTTTCTTTTTTATTTTGCTCCTCCAATTTATTTGGATGCATCATAGTTAAATGTTTTAACATGTTGGTTGTGGTCATGTTAGATGGTTTTATTCCTCGCGATATTTTAATTTGACAGACTTTGCAAATGGCTTTCAACTCATCATCTTCATCAACTTCAAAAAGTTTCCATGGAAGACTTTTTTTGGACTTTGGCGTTGTGCGTTCTATCCCAACCATTATCAATGGACCAGAGGTCATCTAGTCAGCGTCAGACAGGGCCAAACTATTTGCAAAGAACTTTGCAGCTAATTCTACCCTATGCGACGCAGGCCATCAACTCCCCATATTTCCTCCTACAACACAGAACAAGCTAGGTAACATACAAATATCCGTGCATGAGGTCGCCAAGCTAATCAAGAACCTAGATTCTAGTAAGGCAACTGGCCCTGATGGCATCCCAATTATAGTGTTAAAAAAGCTTCAACCAGAACTTGCTCCCATACTTACGAAACTATTTAAGCGCTGCCTTAAGGAGAAGTGCTTTCCGACCCCCTGGAAGACCTCATCAGTTTGCCCTGTGTTTAAGAATTCAGGTGATAAGTCCTCTCCCTCTCAGTACAGACCAATAAGTCTCCTGTGTGTTATGAGTAAGTTGCTGGAATCCATATTAAATAGAGAAATAGTCAACTACCTCAGCAGGAATAACCTTCTTAGTGACACACAATATGGTTTCCGCTCTGCAAGATCTACCGCAGATGTGCTGACGGTTATATCCCACAGGATTAGTGAATCTTTTGACAAAGGCTTCCTTTCTAGGGCAATTGCTCTTGACATATCAAAGGCCTTCGACAAGGTATGGCATAAGGGTCTACTTCACAAGATTTCCAGCTACGGTATAACTGGAAATGTGTTCTCTATCATTAAATCATTTCTCTCCGAAGGCTCATAAGAGTAGTGGTAGATGGACAAAAATCGGAGGCCTGCAATATAAATGCTGGAGTCCCTCAGGGGTCAATCCTGGGCTCAACTCTCTTCCTGATCTACATCAATGGCTTCCCTAAACACATACTTGAATTATTCGTTGACATTTATGCTGATGACACCACCATCTACGGCAACACATCAAAGGCTGTAAATGACAAAGTTCTCTCGGATTCTCTCACCTCTGATCTCGAGCGCGTGGTTCAGTGGGGGAAGATGTGGCTGGTTACCTTTAATGCATCCAAAACCAAACTCCTATCCTTACATCATCAACGCTCTGATCCCTAGCTGGCATCAATTGTGATGGATGGCTCTCATCTGGGTGAGGCCCCGTGTTTTGACAAGCTTCTGGGTTTGACCTTTACTCCTGATCTGAAATGGAACACGTACATCAAGTCTGTTGCCAAGGTCGCTGGAAAGATGGTTGGGATCCTTCTACCGCTCCAGAAGATATTTCACTACTGATGCAATTCTCTATCTATATAAAAGCCAAGTATGTCCAAGGATGGAATACTGTTGCCATATCTGGGCAGGAGCTGCCAAAAACAGCCTATCATGCCTTAACAGAGTACAAAATAGTCTCCGTGGTTTAGTGGGGGATGCTCTTTTCTCTACCCTGCAACCTCTCTCCCACAGAAGAGACGTTGCGAGCTATCCTTGTTTGATCATTATTTTCATGGCAGGTGCTCGTCTGAACTCCAATCCCTGGTCCCCCCCTCGCCAATCTTTCACGAAAAACACCCGTCTAGCTGAATCCACTGTGAAAAATTTCCCCCACTCTATATCTGTGCCTAAATCAAAACGCGGATTCCATGAACAAAGCTTCTTTCTTAGAACTGCACACCTGTGGAACTCTGTTCCGTCTGCCTGCTTCCCTCCGGACTACAACTTGGATGTCTTCAAGTCCAATGTTAACAAATTCCTAATGAACCGCCCCCCTAATTAAACACTTCATCAAATCTCCACACTAACGTAATGTAATTGCAATAACCCTTATCCCTGAGTGGCTTCCGGGCCTTGATAAGTGGTGATCACTGTGTAAAAAAAAAAAAAAAATCCGCTAAAAGACAAAAAGAAAAAAAATATAAAGGGATGGGGCGGTAAATTGTACCAACCGGTAGTTAACAAAAAAAACTTATAGAATTTAATTTTTGAAACCAATGTATAAAAGTTTACATAATGAAATGCAAATATGCATTTTCTTTTGAATTTTTTTTTTTGGTTGACTGTGTTCAATTCACACATGGTTGATGCGGTTCAATATTGCTAAACTATAAGTCTTAAGTAAAATTCTATTTATAAATATTTTTTAAAATGAAATTATTTAATTAATCGTAAATATTATTTAGACATAAAAATTAATTGATTACAAAACCTTTTAAAAATATATATATTAATTTCTTTTTCGTTCGGCAAAAAACTGCGCAAAACACTTAATTTTCAATTTAAAATTCTAGAAAAAAGATTATATTATTCTGCTTTTAATATAATCAAATTCAGGGTTTTATCTTTCTGGAGAAAAAAATTTTAAAAATGGATTTTATTTCAATGAAATTAAAAAAAAAAAACTTGACTGAATTGAATTAATTACCCTTGAATTAACGAAGGGGTTATTTAATAACTTTAGGTTTGGAAGCGATAGGTATGGGGTCGATTGTTTGGAAACATCAAAAGAAGCCAACAACTGTCAAAACTTTGCGAAATAATACAACGTGATCAATTTCATTTTAGAGATATTTCTTTCAAAAGCCTTCTTTTAAAAAAAGAAAAAAAAAGTACATTGTTCTATTAAACCGTTTACTGTTTAAATAATTTGACTTTGCTCGTTTTATTTTAAGAAAATATAAGTTGAAAAAGCATTTTCATTCACTATTAGAAGATTTGTCAGTAAAAAAAAACAATCGCCAAAAAGATAAGCGTTTTTTTTTTTTATTTTTACTCGCAATGTAGAGCCCTGCATACTTCTTTTCAAGTTAACTCTTTTGTGGTTTTGATTACAATAGATCTGAATGAATGAACCTTGTAAGGGAGGGGCACTAAGCATTGCCCTGTTAATAATGAATTTCTTTGGTTTCTTTTTATAACATGCTACATTTCTCTCTTGCGGTTAGAAATATCAGGAAATTTTTTTCTTTTTTTTAACATCAGACTAAAAGAATCGTAATGAAGGAATCGGAAAATTAAGGTATTTTTTAACCATGCGATTCCGATTCCGATACCTCCCAAAATACACGATTCTTACGATTAACGATTCCGATTAATCGTCCCACCACTAATATCTTCAAAACTTGATTTTAAATAAGTATCTATTAAAAGATTCCGCGTTGTATCGGCTTCCTAAACTTATAAATTCCATTTCAAATTTAAACAATGCTTAAATCGAGAGAGAAAAAAAATCACTAAAATGATATAATCGTTAATCGTTGTTATTGGAGAAGTAGACGTGTTTAAATAATTACTCGTATAAATCTATGTAGACCAAATTACCACTGGAATTATAGAAAAATAAAAGCAGGAAATCCTTTTGGTCAAGATCAAAGTGTAGTATCTGTCCGGCAGATACTGCAAGCTATGACTAGCTAGGACTAGCTAGGACTAGCAAAGACCAGATGTGGGGGCAACCCCACATGCCTGCCCTTTAACCAGCTCCCATTTCCCACCTCTCGGGAGCTGGTCCCCTTTTCCCCTTCCCCTTCCCTTCACTCCTCACATTAAAAATCGGCCTTGTGCCTAATTTGCTCGGTGGGGGAGCAAATAAATACCATCTGTCCGGCAGATACTGCAAGCAAAGTCATATGTGTGAGCAACCTCACATATAAGACCTTGGTCAATGTAGGGGCAACCCTTCATACCAATTGTCACCATTCAGCTCCCCTACTCCCCGGGGAGCTGGTCCCCATTTCCCCTTCACTCCTCACATTAAAAATCGGCCTTGTGCCTAATTTGCTCAGTGGGGGAGCAAATAAATACCATCTGTTCTTCAGATGCTGCACTGCTGCAGTGCACTTCCATTTCTTGTTCTCTTTCGGTGGAGGAGAAATCCTTCACGACTGAGACAATTTTTATTTTTGTACCTTTTCTCCACGTTAAAAAACGACCCTGGTGTCTAACTCTGTCCCGTGGGGAGGCATTGTAAATAGGTACACTTATTAGATTTACACTGAGGCTTAAAATTAGGAAGACCACGTTTCAATAATTTAGCCAACACAAAAGTTACGGTTCAGGTTCGGCTTGGTCTATGGCATGTGAACGATTTATGATTATTTAATACTAAATAAAGTTGTTAAAAGGAATCTTAAAGATACCATAATTATTTTATACTCTTAGGAAATATTGCTCTTAGAAGGAAATTCTACAGTGAGATTGGGAACATTACTCTTAGAAAACACTAACAGAGTAGTTGCCCAGTCGAAAAATATGCTTTAATATGATATTTTCATTTATCGATTTCGTATTTATTATTATAGAGCCAATTCTTTTTTGATTATTATATTGTACCCAATATATAGTAGCAATTTCAAAAGTTAAAAAAAATTTTTTTTTTAATTTTTTAAATTAAATGACTTGGGTATCATCGATTAGAATCGAAAACAAAACATATAGCTCTCCAGCCTTATTCGTTACCCTCTGAGCCACGTCCATGCACATATAAAAAGTTAAAAAAATATAAATGTATATTTGTGCCTGCAGAGAAGAGCCCTTAAAGCCAACTGTCAAGTAACAATTTTTTTTTCAATTTTGACTCCTTAACAACTAAACATTTTTATTTTATATAGAAGGTATAAAAAGAATTTTGGTTATTAGGTAAGTTAATACACTTATTCATACAAGACTGGTTGAATTACTTGTGCCAATTTATTGAAACATTTTAATAATTCCATCTAATTCCGCCAAGTATATTAAAGCAGAACGAATTGCATTTAAAAATTAAACTTAAATCATATTTTATATTATCTTTCAGAAGAGGGGAACCAGCCAAGAAATGACTTCAAAAATCCCAATGATCAACTTCTCTACACTGGACAAATTTAATTAATTTGCCAGTAAATGGAGTTTGTGAGCCACCACTCACAGTAGACATTTCTCACAATGAATTACAGAATTCATTATTGACTGGTGAAAAACTTACCAGATTTCCCTTCACATTCTAAAGGTGAGGAACGAGCAATTAAGTTAATAACAGAGGCTTCTCAATTAGTGTATGGTTTTGAAGAAAGGCACCAGCACATACTTGCAAAATGTTTGTGCCGACAATTGAGGCAGTCATTTTCATCCAAGACCTCATATATGGAACGATTTGACTATATATACGAGGGTCGAGCAATAAGTAATGCCCCTGACCCACTTTCAGTTGTCTGATCTAGCTGAAACTTTGCATGTGCAATGATTTATATCTCTACGGGTTATGTGGCAAATTACAGCTCTGAACTAATTGTGGTTTCTGTTTTACAGGTGTTTGAACTGAGTCAGGTGTGAAATGAAGCCTGCTGAATGTCGAGCAGTGATCCGGTTTTTGTATTTGAAAGAACGCACACCACAGGAGACTTTTGATGAAATGAAAGAAACTTATGGTGATAATGCCCCATCATATGACCTTGTAAAACGCTGGCATCGTGAATTCAAACATGGCCGGAAGTCTGTGGAAACAGCTCCCAGACCTTCTGCCATTGATGAGGTATCTGTCCGTCAAGTTGAGGCTGCCATTTTGGAAGATCGGCGCATTACTATTTGTCAAATAGCCCAAGATGTCAAGATTAGTACAGGGTCTGTGGAAACTATCATTCATGACCATTTGCATACATATAAGGTGTCTGCCAGATGGATTCCCAGTTTGCTCACACCATTCCAGAAGCGAGAACGTGTCGAGTGCTCGAGGATGAATTTGGAGATGTGCCAAGAAAACGTCAAGTTTTTCAAAAGACTGATTACACAGGATGAAACCTGGGTCCATCACTATGATCCAGAGACCAAAGCCCAGTCAATGCAGTAGTAGCACTTGGACTCACCACCTCCAAAGAAGGCAAGGGTGCAGCCCTCTACTGGCAAGGTACTGCTCACAGTCTTCTGGAACCAGGACGGAGTAGTGATGACAGATTTCCTGACAAAGGGTACCACAATTACAGGAGCCTATTATGCTTCACTTTTGAGGAAATTAAGGGAAGCTATCAAAATCAAGAGGCGGGGCAAGATCAGCAAAGGTACCCTCCTCCTGCAGGACAACGCTCTGGCCCACAACTCGCATGTCGGCAGATCAGAAGCATGGGCGTGTAGTTATTAAATCCTTCCCCATCCTCCCTACTCTCCTGACTTTGCACCTTCTGACTTTCACCTCTTCCCAGCCATGAAGTTGTTTTTGAAAGGAAAGCGTTTCCCAGATAATGCAGCCTTGATTTCTGAAGTCACATCATGGTTGGAGGACCAACCTGGGGTGTTCTACAAAAACGGTCTCCAGAGCTGCATCAAACGATGGGAGAAATGCATAACTCTGAGTGGTTCCTATGCAGAGAAAGACTAATAACTGTGCCAAGTTTCGTTGCTCTACTACTATGGGAAGTGGGTCAGGGGCATTACTTATTGCTCGCCTCTCGTATTAAACAATTGTTTGTTTTTCAATTATTGTTTGTTTTACTCATAATGGGGAAAAAATTTGTCAACATAGTAAACTATTACTGATTGAATAATAGCATTAACGAAGTCGATACAGGTATAGTGGGGTTTAATTTTCAATTTGAAGTTTTGTTATAATTTCTTTATTATATTTCTATAAAATAAAATAAAATTTCCTCATTTAAATACTGAAATTGTTTGGTTTTCATATCAATATTCAAGCCAAATCTGATAAAATCATGAATTTTTATTTAAAATTCTTCATGTCAAATGCTAAAAAAAAAGGTTGAAGATTCAGATCTAATTTTTGGTATCAGTATTTAATATGTAAGTACACAACTTTCGGTACTTTATCCTTTTTGATATTTAAAAAAAAAAAAAAATGAAAAATCGACCTACTCTAATATATAGTCTAAAAAAGCTTTGAATAAAAAAAGAAAAAAAATGTAAAAATAAAAATAAAGACTGTAGTTTTATTTTTATTTATTTGTTGTTTACTTGCTTCCCCACGAGGGCAAAGTTAGACACAAGGCCGGTTTTTAATGTGGGTGGAAACAAGATTTCCAAAAAGGAGCACTCTGGTTAGTAACAAAAATAAAAAATGTATCAGTCATGAAGGATTTCTCCTCCACTAACCGAGACCAAAACAGTGAAGTGAAAAAAAGTGAAGTGCAGCATCAGAACAGATACTACACTTTGATCCTGGCCCGAAGGCCAAGAACCCTTTTTTCTCTTTATTCATAAAGAATATAGTTTTAATCTAAAAAAAAAAAATAAAAATAAATTTAACCTGTTGCAGACTTAGCACTTGCATATGCTTACTTCTAAAAAGTGCACAATTACAAAAGAGAAATTATATAAGGATGAAAAAAAAACAAACAAAAAAACTTAACTAAAATTGTTAAATAGAAAACAGGGATCATGTAGCTGTTTCAGAGATTTCAAAACGAGACAGCAGTAAAATACATGGCTCTCCAGTGGAAAATACCACTTCCCTAATAACAAAATGTAGATACAATACAGTTACTATTTATACTAATATATAAAAAAAATGAAATATTAATAATATATATAAGTAAATTTAATAAGATTATAAGACGGTGGCAATCTTTCTAGGGCAATTGCTCTTGACATATCTAAAGCCTTTGATAGGGTATGGCATAAAGGTTTACTTCATAAGATCGCTAGCTATGGTATAGCTGGAAAAGTCTTCTCAATTATTAAATCATTTCTTTCTGATAGGTTCATAAGAGTAGTAGTTGAGGGGCAAAAATCAGAAGCTCACAGTATTAATGCCGGTGTCCCTCAGGGATCCATCCTGGGCCCAACTCTTTTCCTGATCTACATTAATGATCTTCCAAATCATATCCTTACATCATTTGTAGACATTTATGCTGACGACACTACCATTTATGGTACCACATCTAAGACAGTAAACGACCAAGTTCTCTCCAATTCTCTCTCCTCTGATCTTGAGCACGTAGTACAATGGGGAAAGGAGTGGCTGGTTACTTTTAATGCATCTAAAACCAAGCTTCTCTCTTTACATCATCAACATTCTAATCCACATTTGTCATCAATTGAAATGAATGGCTCTCGTCTTCAGGAGGCCTCAAGTTTTGACAAGCTTCTGGGCTTGACCATTACTCCTGATCTTAAATGGAACACGTATATCAAATCTGTTGCCAAGGCCGCTGGAAAAATGGTGGGATCTTTCTATCGATCCAGTAGATATCTCACTGCTGATGTTATTCTCTACCTATATAAGAGCCAGGTACGTCCAAGGATGGAATACTGTTGCCACATCTGGGCAGGAGCTGCTAGAAAGGACTTGTCCTGCCTTGATAGAGTTTAAAATAGACTTCGTAGCCTCGTAGGAGATGTCCTTTTCTCCTCCTTGCAACCTCTATCTCACAGAAGAGATGTTGCGAGTTTGTCTCTGATGTATAGTTATTTTCATGGAAAGTGTTCAACTGAGCTTCAATCTATGGTCCCCCCTCGCCAAACTTTCACAAGAAACACTCGTCTAGCTGTAAACACTATCAATAATTTCCCCCACTCTTTATCTGTGCCTAAACCTAAACGTAGATTCCATGAACAAAGCTTCTTTCTTAGAACTGCACGCCTGTGGAATTGTCTTCCGTTTTCCTGCTTTCCGGCTGACTACAATATGGTTGTGTTCAAGTCTAAAGTAAATAAGTTCTTGATGAGCCGTTCCATATAAGTTATTAAATTTACCAAATTTTCATTACTAATGATTACTATATTGACCAATTTCTACTGTACACTCTTTAACCCTTATCCTTGAGTGGCCTCTGGGCCTTGATAATGTGGTGATGCCTTTGTAAAAAAAAAAAAGATCTAGTCTTCAATATGTTAATTAGCATATAAATTTGATGAGTACCAGACAGGCAATAGATGAGAGGAAGGAAATCTAGCCATACAAATCTAAAAACCCAGTATATAGTCCAAAAAAACTTTGAGTAAAAAAAAAAAATGTAAAAATAAAAATAAAGAATGTAGTTTATATATATATATATATATATATATATATATATATATATATATATATAAAAGTAGTTTCATCCGATATAGATAAGTAATAGTGTTTAATATGAAATTGAATAAAGGCGCATTTAATTTTGTTTTTAATTTTTGGGAACTGCTTAATAATTTCTATTGTGTGTATCTATTGATTTAATTTACAAGTCTTTCTTATTAGCAGTTGACGCTCTATAATATCTCTATTAATTTTACCAATTTCTCGTTAAGTAGAGGTTTACAAGTCTAATTGATAGTTTAGTTTATGATTCTTTAGTTAGATATATACTTTTTTTTAATCTTTTCATATTTCTACTCTATCACTAATTTGTAATTTGTCTGTTACAGTTTTTAAGTCGATATTTCAGCTTTGCATTTATGTAATATCCTGGTCATGCAATATTTAGTATATCTTTTAGTGACTTTATCATAAAAAAACACAAACAAACAAACAAACAAAAACACACACACACACTCACACACACAGTGTCCCAATAAAATGTATGGACTCTTTAAATGAACATAGCTTTAAAATTTATTATAAATAATTTTTTTTATGTGTGAATAATGGTTAAAGCAAGACTAAACTATGGGAAAAAAATAGTTCTATATTGCGATTGGAAGACCAAGAACATAAGTGAAGTGTAAAGACGTTTTAGATGCACCAACAAAACTCAATTATTTGTTTGTGAGATAAGTTTGAGTAAGAAGAAACAGTTAAATGAACAGTTAAAAGGTGTCCATAAGAACAACTCTGGAAGACTACGATCATCAATCAGTCTCACAAAAATAAGAGGAGTCATTCTCACAAAAATAAGAGGAGTCATTCAGAGGTTTTACCAATCGGCTAAAAATCGGCAAGCAGTTCGCAACATAGGAGTTCCAAAATTTTGGATTCAATCAGTGAGCGTTGTTAGCCATTTATGGACCATAATGGCCACCAAATTGAACACTTTCAATAATTGACTGGTTTTTATATTTGTTCCTTGTATTTTGATGTACAAAATTTTTCATTATAATAAATTAGCATTTCAGCCCGGCGTCGCCCGGGTGTTTGGATGTGTGTATGTGTGTGTGTGTGTTGAGCAAAAAAAAAAAAAAAAAAAAAGTGGTAGTAGGAAGGCAGGTTCGAACCCGTACCGCGAAGGAGGAAAACCTGACGTCTTTGCTGTTACGACCACTGCCAAACCGGAAGTGACTTATGTTTAAATTAAGGCTAGACAATCGAAAGGAGAGGATGACTTTCAAAAATATCGGCGAAAAAGCGACCCCCCCCCCTAGAAAACTGCCCAGTTGAAGGTGAAGATATTAATGTTTTTAGCAAATTTTTCGATATTTGTCATCTGAAAGGTCGAACTTCAAAACAATACTGATCTTGTAAAGATCCATCGCCTCTGCCGAAAGTTTTAGGCAGACATGCAAACATACATACATACATACATTTATATATTGGTAACTAAAAATTTTCGACCCAAACCAATTAAAAAGCTTGCCCTATCTCTGAATACCCTTTATGTAAAATTTCAAATGTTTAGACCAGAAATTTTATGAGTAATTTAGTAGAAACCGCAGAGGTCAAATTTTTAAAAACTTTGACTCCTATTATGACCCCTTAACATTTGTTTTGGGCTCAAATCAAGTTATTAAGTTAGATCCATGTCCAAGGAACCTATATCTAAAATCTCAAGTGTTTAGACCCAAAATTGTCGGAGGAGTTTGAGTTCTGAAAGGTCAAAATCGTTGAACTTTGACCCAACAGCCAAATTTCTGACCGAAAACGGATCACAAAGATTTTCCCAAATCTCAATACCCTGTATATCAAATTTCGAGTCCGTAGACTGAAAATTGACAGAGTTATTGTGTAGGAAAATGTACACACATAGACACACAAACACACACACGTTCACTTTTATAGATATGTAGATAGATAAATTAAACAAAAATATATACGTATAACATAAACATATATGGAAACAATTTTGTGTTTACTGTAAACTTTTTATGCAAATATTATGCAAGTATAAATCATGCAGAATATCTGCATGAATATAATTACATGTAATAGTTAACTAAAGATGATCATCCCATAAGAAAACCGAAGCAACTAATAGGGAATTAATTAAAATGAATGTTTAAAAGAATATGCAAATTAGCTAGATCTTTTGCTAGTGAATGCAATTCCAGAACCCATAATATAAGGAAATTGTATTTTCTTTTTAAATAATTAGAAAAGAGGGTTTTTAATATGAATATCAATACACACAAAAGAAAAACGAATTTATAGGAGTATAGATTTTGATTTTATGATTATTTAAAAAGTGTATACATTTTATTGGGACATGCTATATATATATATATATATATATATATATATATATATACACAATAAAAATCTTGTTATTGAGAATTTATTCAAATTTTTAAAAAAGAAACATTATAAACCTGTAAGGAAGGTATACAAAATTGTAATTATTCAACAAGGAGTACAAACAAACAAACAAGAAAAACCTTATTCCATGGAGTTTTGAAAAATGAAATTCTTTTCAGAGGAAAGAGGTTTGCAAAATATACAATAAATTTTGCAGGTTAATGCATTAAAGGAAACTACAAATATGAAATTAATCATATTTGCATCAAAAAAGTTATTTAACAGTTAATGACAGTTTATAGAGATTCAATGAGATTGAAAAAATTGAAAGCAAGAAACAGGAAAAGGGAGAAAAAAAGATATGGTAAAAATTCAATGAGAAGGACGGTAAAATTCAGAACAAGATAAATCTGAAATGAGTCCATTGAAAATCCATTGGTAATCCATAACAAAACAGAATTATAAATGTCCAGAGTGAATTACAGCTTCCAGAAAAAATTATCAGGTTATGGAGAAGTTAAGTTATATATATATATATATATATATATATATATATATATATATATATATATATATATATATAGATAGATAGATAGATAGATAGATAGATAGATGGATAACTCTTAGAAAGGATCATATGGATTGGAGACAACAAACAGAAAGTTGAGAATTTTTAATGCAATTTGTGATATGGGTGTTTCCGGAAAATCACATTGAAGCATGAAAAGGCAAAAGTGTCAAAACAATTCTTTAGAAAGCAATATATGATTTAGCACTTAAAACAAAAATTAACTCTGAGACTAAACTAACAATTGAAAACACTTAATTGGAAAAACAGATGTCCTGTTTTTGTATTTTTACCTCTCTGTATGGGATTGCAATGAGCAAATTCATGTCCCTGCCAATAGGATGAATTTTGAAAAAGTGAAGTAGTTATTGAAACTGCCACTTTGAACACGCCTTGTGATGTATGTTCAGGGATGGTGCATGCATGCGTCTGAATGGTAGACCTGTCATGGGTTAGCCACTTTGTTGTTGTTCAACTAGTCAGGTTGAGCTGGCTTCTTCCACTACATTCCGAATCAGGGTGCTTATGCACACTGGTCCTGAGTAAGGTTAGATGAAATGGTTAGTCAATTATAGTTCCATCATCTGAGACAAACCACCTGTAAACATATGGTCGATTCGTTTATTTTTATTTTAACTTAATTTTCCATTGTTGGTATTAATGATAACATGATAAATATTTATTGATTTTAATCTAACAGTAAAGAATATGATTTGCTGGTTGAGCCATAAATACCAACTGATATAGCAGCTTGAGAGAAACACCAAAATATTCCCTAAGCTTCCAGCTTAAGGATATGCCACTTCCGACCACAAACACTGTTCAGTAAGGCAACTTACTAAATTATTACTTGAATTACGTAGCAAATACCATTCAGCTACTTTGAACGAATATATCCCTTCTGTAGGACATATCATCCCATACATCCAGCACTATGGGATACGTCTCAAGGCAATTTTGTGCAACTAGTTTGCAGTTAGCCTTTCATACTTTCTATAATGAATGACCGTCGTGCAACAGAGTCATACCTTTCATGAGGTAACCCTATTAGAGGAATCAAACCTCTATAAAAACTATCTTTTACAGATAGTAGTAGTAGTTCCTGTGAGAATCATCGATGAACAGATACCTCAGCAGAGAGAACATGGCAGAGAAAATTCCAAAATGTGTCTGCACCGGAAACCTACAATTAATTTTGGTCCTTCTGTCTCTGTATCTATTGGATAATCTGCAGCAGACGAAAATGTCACAACAGGGTGGATCTGCAGATTTTTCCTTCAAATAAATTCTCCTGACACTTCTTTCACATGACAGCTGATGCAATGCTCTATCTATATAAAAGCCAAGTACGTCCAAGGATGGAATACTTCTGCCATGTCTGGGCAGGAGCTGCTAAAAATAGACTATCCTGCTTTGATAGAGTACAAAATAGACTTTGTAGCCTAGTGGGGGATGCCTTTTTCTCTTCCCTGCAACCTCTCTCTCACAGAAGAGACGTTGCGAGCCTGTCTTTGATTTATCATTATTTTCATGAGAAGTGCTCGTCTGAGCTTCAATCTCTGGCCCCTCTAGCCAATCTTTCATGAAAAACACCCGTCTAGCTGAAACCACTGTCAGTAATTTTCCCCACTCTTTATCTGTGCCTAAATCAAAACGTAGATTCCATGAACGAAGCTTGTTTCTTAGAAGTGTATGCCTGTGGAACTCTCTTCCGTTTGCCAGTTTCCCACCTGACTACAACTTGGATGTCTTCAAGTCCAACATAAACAAGTTCCTGATAAACCTTCTCCTTAAGTAAGACTCTTTATCAGATTTCCATCACTAACGATTACCACGATATTGTCCCATTGATTACTGTACACGCAATAATCCTTATTCCCGAGTGGCCTCCGGGCCTTGATAAGTGGTGACTTCCATGTAAAAAAAAAAAGCCACAACATACTTTGACTACCAACTTCAGATATTTGTGTTGTTATTTAAAAAAAAAAAAAAGAAAAAAAATACCCACCTCATTAAAAGCGGGTTGTATGCTAACAAAGCAATTAACTTGAGATTCCACAGAATTTATGTTCACTTCAGGTAATGAACACCCTCCCTCCATCCTGTTAGTTTTTATGTCTATAAATTAACAGCAGATGATTCTCCAGTGGACTTGAAGGGTGGTTCATACAAAATGATAGTTGATGTCTATGTATATTCTGAGCTAAAGGGAGAGAAAAGCAGATGGACTTTTGAACTGAGCATGACGAGCTGTCATTTTGTGTTTAGTTGGAAGGGATTCCATTCTTATGATCTTTGTTAGCAAAACCAAGTATTATTTTCATTTCTCAAAATAAAGCATTGTTACTTATTTTAAACTCGAGTTGTTATTTTATTTGGAAGGAAAATCCCTTTCTTTTTCAAGACAACAACCAATATGTCTGACGATGGTCGAAGGTCACACACACCAAAACGTTGCACAAATAACACTCAAGATGAGAACAATAGTCCAATCAAAACAAGTAATATAGAAAATCTCTTTGTTACAGCACTGACTAAACCACAATGTACATTATGACTTGTGGCAAAATGGAGTAACACGAATTTGGATGAGGAAAACATCCAAACAATCACTTTTTTTTTTTTTTTTTACTTTCTAACTTTTATGTGATGGCACAGATTTATATACAAACTATCAGTGTCTGTGTTCTGGCATTGCTCAGGATTGTTTGTTTATTATACAGCATTCACCCTAGGTAGTTTGAACAAGCTTCCTTCAAAGGAGGAAATGTCATTTTTGGGAATATTAAATTCACAGACGATCCTCAGACACCTAGGACGGAATATAAAAAGAATGATTTAACTATACAAAAATATCCATAAAATATTTTAGGTTTTAGAAATAGGATATCACTGATGGGAAGGAGTGAGAGTTAGTTTTTTTTATTTTGTTTCTATTTTTTTTTTTTTTCTTGGTTCTGACACTTCTACACAATATGAACAAAACCAAACAAACTTTCGAAACAAAAACTAAGACTTAGTTTACGGTTGGGTTAATCATGTTTTTTATTTATTTTTTTTTTTTTGTCAAAATGGTTGGTAATTTCACAATTGAGAAAACGCCCCCTCCCACACATACACATAAAAAAGAATTTTAAAAAGTACATTCCTCTTCTTCCTCTTCTACTCTCATTACCATTTAAAACAGAAAAAAAATTAATTTGGTTGATAAAATACAAAAATGCCACCACCCAAATTTCTCTGTCCCAAATGCACATTGGTCTTTATTGTAGAGTGGAGCATATATATATATATATATATATATATATAAAATAAAATAAAAATTACAATTAAATTTACCAAAATGATCCAAGATGGTAAAACTAAAGTATATTATAAATATTAATTCTTTAATATTTATAAAGTAATCTCTCAACCAGATGTAAAAGCTCAATAAAACCAAATAGGAGATAGAGCTTATAATAAATGGATTATTTACCTTTCACCAGACTATCCATTCACGTGAAATCACCTTCTTCACCATATTCCCTACTTTTTATTATCAAGTAAGATCTTTGACTTACTTGCAGTTTCATTAAATACTTTTGTATGCAAAATCCAATCCCGCATTTTGCTAATTCCTACCCTCTGATGAGAAGGAAAGTATTTCTTCAAAACTCTGTGGATTAAAGACTTATCAAGTGTTTCCTTTTCAGATTAAATATGTTTTTAACTCTTTTTCAAAGTGTTTTTTAACATGTTATTATTAAGTTATCGTTTGCTCTTATTATAAGCTCTATCTCCTATTTGGTTTTATCGAGCTTTTACATCTGGTTGAGATTACTTTATAAATATTAATTCTTTAATATTTATAATATACTTTAGTTTTACCATCTTGGATCATTTTGGTAAATTTAATTGTAATTTTTATTTTATTACAAGCTCCCACTTGGTTGAGTTTTTATTCTCTCCAGGTATGTTTGAAAAGGAACACATTCCTCTGTGTGCCAAAAATATCCCTATTCCTACCCAACAAGAATATATCCATGAATTTGTTCTCGCTTTGAACACTTTCCTAAAAAATATAAGGTGGAAGGCTTATCACCATGACTTAAGCATTAAAAATAAACTTAACGCGCCTATTTCCTCTGAAGACCAACCTCACCCAGAAATCTTAACAAATGAACTCCCTATCAACTCTCATAGAGAACAAAAAAAAAATCGAAAGAATTGTTGCCAAATTTTACGGATTAAAAACCACTGCCCATCCCAAATACAACCCTTACCTTGAGGAGTTTGAGAATTCCATGTTAAATTTAGTCCAAAAAATTAAATTTAAGAAACAAAAGCACCATTATAATCCGGTTACTTGAAAAATAAATAATTTTGCCGAAAAAGTTTAAAAGAATAAACATATATTCGTCCCTGCTGATAAGCCAAAAAATTATTATAAACTTCACTATTCTACATATAAAAAACTTTTGTATAAAGAACTTAATAAATCTTATAAAATAGTCCCTCCTAAGACTTTAGATTCCATTAATTCTGAAGCTAAACTTTTACTGACTTCTATGAATATTCATAACTTCACTGAAATAATTTCTCCGGGTACCCCTAAATTCACCCTCAAGGATCATAAACCTAATTTCTATGACAACCCCTCCATCAGATTGATCTGCCCATCTAACTCTGACTTAGGTGCTGTAAGCAAACATATCTTAGATAGAATCAAGAAAAAAAGTAAGTTTCCCTCTTTGTTTAAATTCAGATTCCATAATTAATTGGTTTGTCTCCCTTAAAAATAAACACCTCCTTAACTTCATAACCTTTGATATCCAAACTTATTATTAATCAATTTCTCCAATCCTTTTAAATAAGGCTCTAATCTTTGCTAAAAAAAATTCTGACTTAACTAATTTAGAAATTAAATTATTTCTCCTAGCGAGAAAGTCCCTTATACAATTTAACAATAAGCTTTGAACTAGAAAGGACACCCCTGATAATTTTGACATCTTGATGGGTGTTTCTGACTCTGCAGAAGTTACCGATTTAGTGGGACTCTTCTTACTGAAAGGACTTAAATACCACTTTAAACATATCCAAGGGGGTCTTTATAGAGATGATGCCCTTTTTACTACAACAGCCAGGCCAAGAAAGTACAACAAAATAATTAAAAAATTACATAATTCTTTAATAACTTTGGCCTTTCTATAATTATCGAACCAAACAAAAAAACTTCAAATTTTCTAGATGTTACACTTAATCTTAACACCAAAACTCATAGCCCCTATCATAAACCCAACCTTATGCTTTTATACGTTCATAAATCTTCTAACCACCCCAACTCAATTAAAAAATCTATAGTACCATCCGTCTCTAGAAGAATTTCTGCTCTTTCTGCTGATAAAAAACTTTTAATCAAAATGCTACTTTCTTAAATAATGCCTTAAGGAACTCAGGACATGAGGAAAAGATTAAATACAACCATTATGCTCCTCCTGCAGGCCGCCTTAAATCTGTAATCACACACAATATGACTCGTAAGAAACTAGTTCAAATAAGATCTGCTGCTATCAATAACAATGAACCAGTCTACACATAATCCAAACAAAAATACTAATCGCAATACCTCTAACCCACCCAGTCACATCAGGAGAAAGAAAAATATTTGGTTTAATCCTCCATTTAGCGTAAATGTCAAAACTAATATACCTAAGGAATTCTTCAACACTGTATAAAACTCTTTCAAATACCCACACAGATATAATTCTATTTTCAATAAAAACTCAATCAGGATTTCTTATTCAACAATGCCTAATTTAGCACAAAGAATCTTAACATCTAATAACAAAAAAATTAAATCAGCCTAAAAAATCCCTTTCCCAATTAAACACAAAACTAACTGTAATTGTAATAACAAACATCTTTGCCCACTCAATAATGATTGCATCCATAAAGATGTTATATATTCATGCACAATTACTGAGCTCCCATATAATCCTTCCATAACAGACACTAATATTTCGTCTTCAAGTTATCCTCCTTCCCATCCTTCATCTGATATAGTTATTAATCCAATATACCACTCGAGCAGCCCCTCCATCTACAATCATACAACTAGCAATAATAATAATAATAATAATAATAATAATAATAATAATATTTCTCCTAACAGCCATCCTAACACTAACAACACTTATTATTCCCTCCAAAATAGTCCTTGTACAATTATTGTCCCACCATTTGTTGAACACTATGAACAAAATTCCAACTATTTAACTAATACAAATCAGCAAATTAATATTAGTATCAGACCTCAAGCTTTTAATAAAGTACATACATATATCGGCGCTACTTCAACATTAATCAAGAAAAGAATATCAAACCACATTTCTTCTTTTAACAACCATAATTCTAATAATAACCAAGGAACTTCTCTAATAACTTTAATTAAAAAACTTAACTCTAATAATACCCCCTTCTCAATCAAATGGACAATCATAAAAAAGTTAAGTCTTATACTCCAGGCTCTAAGTCATGTCGCCTCTGCACAACCGAAGCTATAACTATAATTACTTCCCCTCAAAGTAACAATATAATAAATTCTAAAAACGAACTGATCTTTTTCTGTACACATAAGTCCAAATTTAATTATGGTAATTTTGAAATTACATAGTTATTACTTTAACCTTTCAGATAGATATATAATTTTTCTTTAACTTTATCGTTTTTTTCTACATACTTTCTTAATACTTTATAACTTAATAATCCTATATTTTAATTCTTTATTTCTTCTTTGCTTGGCCGGTTTTTTTTTTTATCTGCAATTTCCGTTTTAGTCTTTAAATATTTCTATCTATCTAATATACAATCTACCCACACATTCATATCCTGTATGTATATTTACTTATATTTTACCATATGCATTTACTTACATACTTACTTGCTTTATCCAGAATTTGCAGATACTGGTCATCCTCTCCCCTTAAAAAATCTTATATTTTATTTTTTATTTATTATTAATTAATTTACTTATTTTTTCCATTTGGTGTCTTTAACAACTCTTGCTGACATTTTCTTAAGTAATAACCTGTACATTTCAGTTGACCTATTTTTTTGCCCTATATATTTTGCGCCTTTTAACATCATTTTGTCTGGGTCATTTTGACATTTGCTTTTCTACTTCATATTTAATTCTATCACCATTTAATTTTTTTTTCTTCTTCTTCCCTGATCTTTCTTATTTACATTATGTCTCAGCAGCCGTGTGAAAAGCATATCTTATTTTTCTTTTATTAATATTATTGGAATTTTTCCCCTTTTCCTTGTACATATTTGTGAATTATTCCATGGATTTCGGCGTTTTGGATTATTTTAGACCATCTTCCAATAACGTGATTTCCTTGGATTTTACTTGTGCGAATGGAAATTCAATTAACTTTCTTGGAGTTATATTTTTGTATTTTACCGTCATTGGATTATTTACCTTTCACCAGACTATCCATTCATGTGTAATCACCTTCTTCACCATATTCCCTCTGCTTCACTTTTTGTTATCAAGTAAGATCTTTGACTTACTTGCAGTTTCATCAAATACTTTTGTATGCAAAATCCGATCCCGCATTTTGCTAATTCCTACTCTCTGATGAGAAGGAAAGTATTTCTTCGAAACTCCGCGGATTAAGGACTCTTCACTTATCAAGTATTTCCTTTTCAGATTAAATATGTTTTTAACTCTTTTTCAAAGTGTTTTTTAACATGTTTTATTAACTGTTTGCTCTTATGTGTATATAAGTTTCGAAAATATATATGGCTAGCCTCATGAGGATGAAATGCAGAAAATTGTGTAGCTTAATTGCCATATATATTTTCCAAACTTACTACCTAGTTCTACTTACGTATCAAACACTGCTGAAGTGAATACTGAAAATAGATACATAAAATAATGATGAAAATCTTCCTTATAATAAATATTTAAATCTGCTAAGTCTGACGAAACTATAGGACTGTTAATTCGATTTCAGTAGTGGAAACTTATGTAACTAAGCAGATTAAAAACAGTAATAAAATATATAAGTCCGGGTGACAACAGGTTACCTAAGCCAAATAAATCTAACTGGAAATGACTGTCTTATGTGTGGCATTTATAGATAGATTATACTGATAATTATTAG
>NC_136510.1:74263972-74331472 GCF_053919585.1 Euprymna scolopes
ACAACAAATGCCTTAATGAATCTTGCTTTCCTGCTGCTGGAAAACTGCTTCTGTGGTACCAGTTTTTAAGAATTCTAGCGAAAGAACTGACCCAGTAAATTATCGCCCCATTAGCCTCCTCGCATTTTTCGCCAAAATATTTGAGTCCATAATTAACCAAGTTCTAATCCATCACCTTACAGATGCTAAACTTCTGACTGACCAACAATACGGATTTTGGCAAACCCGTTCCACAGCAGACATCCTAATTGTAATCTCTGAACGTATATACCATTCACTGGACAAAGCGGGGGAGGGTAGAGCAATTAGTTTTTTTTGTGTTTTTTTTCCCGCTTAAGTGTTAACGATGTTTTCTTTTTTTACTTCGCTTATAACAAACAAACCTACGTCGTGGTCGTAACGCTCGACGACTTCAGGCCGTGCACCTGTCAATTTGGTTCTTAAATAAATTCAAACATTTTTCACTAACTCATTCTGGCTGGCCGATTTTATTTTCAAACTTTGCCTCAGGGCTTCCGGTTCGATCCCCCCCCCCTCCCCCGGGTTCTTTTTTATTTAACACTACACACACCTACAAACACCCGGGCAACACCGGGTACCCCCGCTAGTCTTCTATAAATATAAAAGCAAAAATGTATGTATGTATGTGTGTTCGCTTTTTCTGTATGTCTACAAAAAGTTTTCAAAGAAGCGGTCGGTCAGCTTCACGACTTTTTAAAACTTTTTATATCACATATAAATCGTAATATCTCACAATTAACAACGAAGCTCGCCTCTCTATTTAATTTGCTCGATTTCGGGAAGATAAATATTCAACATTTCTTGCTCGCCACATATGGGTTGGTCTTTTTCCTATAACATCTTCGGGGAGGAAAAAAAAAGCGTTCAGCAGTAAATGAAATACTATCCCGCAGTCAAACTTGACCTCATTAACTCATTAAAACGGGCACCTGCCAAATCCAAGTAATTAAATAAATTCAAATGTGTTTCCGTTAGTATCTCGCGGTGGGGCAATGGTTAACGTCACACGTTTTTTTTCACACTTTAATTTACAACTTTGCTTCAACGGTTTGGGTTCGATCCTAATACTTACTTTTTTTTTACCCCCCCCCACACACACCTACAAACACCCGAGCAACGCTGGGTACCCCTCGCTAGTCTATAAATATAAAAGCGAAAATGTATGTATGTTTGTATGCGTGTTTGCTTTTTCTGTATGTCTACAAAAGGCTTCTTTCAGAGAAGCGGTGGGTCGCTTCACAACTTTTTAAAACTTTATATATCACATATAAATCATAATATCTCACAGTTAACAACGAAGCTCGCCTGTCTATTCAATTTTCTCGATTTCGGGAAGATAAATATTCAACATTTGTCGCTCGCCGCATGTGGGTTAGTCTTTTTCCTATAACATCTTGGGAAAATAAAAATCCCGCAGTCAAACTTGACCTCATTAACTCATTAAAACAGGCATCTGCCAAATCCAAGTAATTAAATAAATTCAAACGTGTTTCCGTAAAGATGTTGCGGTGGGGCAATGGTTAACGTGACACTTTTTTTTTTTTCCACACTTTAATTTACAACTTTCCCTCAACGGTTCGGGTCCGATCCTCATACTTACTTTTTTTTTTAACGCCCCCCCCCCGGAGTTTCCACACACACCTACAAACACCCGGGCGATGCCGGGTACCCCTCGCTAGTCTATAAATATAAAAGCGAAAATTTATGTTTGTGTGTTCGCTTTTTCTGTATGTCTACAAAAGGCTTCTTTCAGAGAAGCGGTCGGTGATTTCACAACTTTGTAAAACTTTTTATATCACATATAAATCGTAATATCTCACAACTAACAATGAAGCTCGCCTGTCTATTTACTTTGCTCGATTTCGGGAAGGAAAATATTCAACATTTGTCGCTCGCCGCATGTGGGTTAGTCTTTTCCCTATAACATCTTGGGAAGCGTTCCCGCAGTAAATGATACTATCCCGCAGTCAAACTTGACCTCATTAACTCCTTAAAACGGGCACCTGCCAAATCCAAGTAATTAAAAAATTCAAACGTGTTTCCGTTAGCATCTCGCGGTGGGGCAATCGTTAACGTCGCACGTTTTTTTTTTTTTTTTTTTTTTCACACTTTAATTTACAACTTTGCCTCAACGGTTCGGGTTCGATCCTTACCTACCAAAAGATTTTTTTAACCCCCCACCCCCGGAGTTTCCACACACACCTACAAACACCCGGGCAACGCCGGGTACCCCTCGCTAGTATGATATAAATGCGAGAGTGCCTCAAGGGTTTATCCTTGGACCTCTATTATTCCTAATATTCATAAATGACTTCCCTGACAAAATTGTCTGTGAAATGGGTATATATGCTGATGACAACACGCTCTATAACAGACACGACAAGAAAACAAATGAACACATCTAAAGAAATGGCAAAAACACTAGAGGATGAGAATGACCTCTAACTTGCTACAAAAACTTGCATGGAACCATGGTCTATGCAAGAGCGTAAAAATGCCAAATGGCAAGCCTGAGAAAGGCCAAATTTTAAAAACAAGATGGCGGCCTCGATTGTTGTACATTTTGTCTAATAAAAAATGTTGAAAAAAATAATAAAAATTAATTTCTTTCGGGTTTTATTCCAGCCTTAGAATCTAATAATGTGTTTTATATAAAAATAAATACTTTTTATAAATTTTTGTCTGTCAAAAAATTTACGCCGCCGAATGAGGTTTTCAAGTTTCACTAAAAAGCAAAGCTAAGGAGCAAAACAGTACAAAACACGCCCAGGTGAGTTTTTTCTTGTATTTTGGCCCGCGTAGCTCTAGCAGTATCAGAATTTTTGTAGGAATTTTTGACACCCCTAACACGAAACTGCGAATACAATATAAAAATCTCGTAATTTCTCTGTTAAAAGTGGGTTATTTATTTTCTTTATGGATTATACTTCCAAAATAAACTATTACAGTTGTTTTAAAAGTAATAAAAATATTTTTATTTTTTTTTTAAAACAGTAATGAATTTTCCGAACTCAATATTTTTCAATTTTTAAACTCAATATTTTTAAATTTTTAAATTTTAAAAATCTATCAAAATTTTTCTATTGATTCTATTTTTACGATATTTTCAGGGTCAATGTGAAATTTTATGTTCTTTCCAATAAACCGAATATAATATTTTAGACAAACGTTTTTTTTAAATTCACGCCCCCCCATTTTCACGCCCCCCCCCATTTTGAAATGTCTATTAAAAAGTAAATAATTAATTTATGTTTAATAGGTTTATATATCACAAATTGAAGAGAAAAGGTCAATAAATAATATATTCAAATTTAAAACAAAAAAAAAAATCAGTTTTTTAGAAATTTACCTGTAAAGTCCGAAGTTTAAAACCTTATTTTATAAGAACACATTTTTTCTTTTTGTCTTTTTTTTTTTTTTTTTAATGAAACCTTGGTCCTTGCTCCTTTAATTGAAAAAAAAATTAGGGCTTGAATTACATTTTTCGAGGAGTTATAAGCTTAGAAAGATAGGGGGTCGAATAATTTACGCCTCTCATTTTGAAATGTCTATTAAAAAGTAAATAATTAATTTATGTTTAATAGGTTTATATATCACAAATTGAAGAGAAAAGGTCAATAAATAATATATTCAAATTTAAAACAAAAAAAAAAAATCAGTTTTTTAGAAATTTACCTGTAAAGTCCGAAGTTTAAAACCTTTTTAAAAAAAAAAAAACACATTGTTTTGTTTTGTTTTTTTTTTAAATAAAACCTTGGTCCTTACTCCTTTAATTGAAAAAAAAAATTAGGGCTTGAATTACATTTTTCGAGGAGTTATAAGCTTGGAAAGATGGGGTGGAATTATTCACTATTTTCACGAAATTTCTGACACTGCTAGCGTAGCTCTAAAAAAAATCAGCAATTGGCTCTCCGTTTAAAAACTTTGGAGGCCCCTGTTTTAATGCATTGAAAATAATAAGTCATTCACCCGAGCTTTCAGTTAGTTATTGCTCCCGAGCAACACCGAGTTTCCTTCCCACCCATGATTGCTTCAATGCTTCATTGCTTCTGAGTGGTGGTAACACCTGGGAAGATGACTTCTTGAGCAGTGAACAAAACTAGTACGCACGCCACAAATTTTCAATCCTATTCCAAAGGCCAGAAAAAGATAGAGAAAATATATTTACAGAAGAAAAAAAAAAAGATTTCTCTTCGTAAACATTCGGCAAAACTCGTAAAAGTCTACGGCGTTTACTAAAAATTATTTTTAAGGAGCGCCAAATAAAATGAAAATAACAAGATAGAAAAAATATACGCACACGAATTAAAGAAAAAAAGAAAAGAAAACTAAACACAAAATCACTAAAACTGAAAGTGTATTTACTTGGTTTTTCGTTTCACTTTTCCTATGAGCCCAACAACTACTAATCTTGGTTCCTTATCAGAAAATTAGTTCCTCGAAATCAACGCTATTTATTCTTCAAGTGTCTCAACAGCGAACTTAGACGCACGGTTTGTGTTCAATGAAAAAGGTGAGTCGTTGCTCCACACCAAAAATGAAGTTATAAACAATGCCACAAGTTGTTGGCACAGAAAACAGGCAATAACCATGATTGTTTTGTTTTTATGTTAAATAAAATTAACGTTTTTTGTAATTGTACGAAATGAAATTGAAGTAAACTTGTAAATACGCTCAGATGAAAAAAAAAAAAAAAAAACTTTTCTTGATTAATGCGACAAGTTGAAGGTAAAAAAAAAAAACTTTGATACACACCTCTTGTCAGTTTAAAATATATATATATATATATATATATATATATATATATATATATATATATAATTGTTTTATATAACTGCGATACTTTCTTTTTCTTTAAAAACTTTATTTCGTGTTATTGTTGTTGAATACTTATGTGAAAATCCAATTCAATCTAGAAGTTTTAATCCTTAGGATATAAACTACATTATTTGTTTTAAAAGTTTGTATTTTATTTATGTATTTTATTAACTTTCTGTTGATTAATTTCGGTATTTATGCAGAATACGGACCGTGCTATTTTTAGACAGGTTTTTCAAGATAAATTCAATTATTACGACATCTTTTGTATATAAAATTGTTAGGTAAAAATACAGACAACCCTCCCCCATTTTCATGTTAAGAATGGGTTTCTAACGTTATTTCAGCATGGTCCGTATATTTTGCATAAGTACATTAGTTTATATTTGAAAACAAAAAAGAAGCATGGAAATTAATTCGATATTATTATTTTACAGAATATGAAAGATAAGTAGGAATTAACCTGGAAATAATCAAGAAATTGTCCCTTCTTGTTTAACTTATAATTGTGTTGAGAAAAAAAAGAAAAAGAAAGGTTAATAGGATATTAAGAAAAAAGTTTTTATTATTAACAAACTTTTTTTTAGCTTGTATTATGGCATTTGACGTGAAATATGGAAAGACTCTGGAATAATAAAAGAAAAGAGAAAAAAACTTGATATGTAAGTACGAACTTTTCAAACTTTGTTTTCTGACATTAAAATATTGACTTTAACTTTTTTCGGTGAAAAATGCACTGTGGGACCACACGAAGACTTACCTTTAAGAAGTTGATTACGGGGAGGTTTAAAATAAGAATGTGCCTTTCGGAATAAACACCCCGAACCTTCCATGTTAAGAACAGCTTTCGGAATAAACACCTTTTTGGAGGTTGGACAATCGGTGCAGGTGCACATTGACCCCTTTTTTTATTTATTTATTTTTTTTTTTTTCAAAGCTAAGAATAAAAACCAATGTTTGTTTGTTTATAAGCACAATTAAATGCGTAGATTTTAAATACTCGTATTTTCATTAGGTGTCCATTTACAACTTCAGAGAGAGGAGGCACACCTGAGAGATTTTTGAGTCTCCTTTTCCATTACATATTTAGTATTAATTAGTACTGAGTTATCCAGCGTTACCCAGGTGATGGTCAACAAACGAAAAATGACAATCAAAATAAAAAGAGGTGAAAAAAATACATACAAAAAAAGAAAGAAAAAATTGTGCTAATGCACTTACTGATTGATCCGCGCTATTTTTTTAATCGTATTTCCAAGTTTAATTAAAGTCTTATGATATGTTTTTTTATTCACTTGTAAGGTTAAAGTACAGAATAGGTACAAAACACCCTCCCTATGTTAAGAATGGCTTTTTAAATAATAACGCTATTTCAGCTGAAATTCAGCACCGATCAATAAGTGCAATACTGCATGAGTACCAAAAAAATAAATGTTACCAAAGGCCGTATAAGTTGCTCTTATTGTATTTATTTGCTTCCCCACGGAAGCAAATTAGACACAAGGTCGTTTTTAACGTGGGATTAAACCAGCTCCCTTAAAACAAGGGTAAAAAGAGGGAACTCTGGCAGTATCCAAAAAAATAGTGATTGTCTCAGTATGAAGGGTTTCCCCTACATTTACTAAGGACCAATTAACTTATGTGCAGCATCTGCAGAACAGATACTACACTTTGATCCCGGCCCGAATGCCAAGAACAACAGAAAAAAGGCAAGCCTACCTGGATGTTTTTTGTTTTAACTTTTTTTTTTTTTTTTTTTTTTTGTTTACTTGGAAAGTGTCAAGCTGGAGTTAAAATGAGAAACAAAATGACGGTTTCATGATCGCCACGCTAAACCTCGATAATTGCCAAGGAATCATAAATGAAACAAAATACTGTAGAACCACACGATTGGTGACACTTACTGTGTGTGTTTCTATTTTGTTTAATTTTCGATGTCTTATCGATAATCACGGCTCGACATGGCTACAATGAAACCGTAATTTCTTTTTTTCTCGTTCTAACTCAAACTTTTACACTACTTTTGATTTTGGTTAAAAAAATTAAAAACGCTTTAAATTTTAAAACACCAAACTTCTATAGGTAAGTAGAAAGAGTAACTTAGCTTAGCTTGGGTAACATTTGTTATATATTTAATTTTTTCAGTTTTTGTTTTAAATTCACAGAAAAGTTATTCCTCTATCTAGCAACTGATTCAATATAATACCGTAAAAAGGTTGGTTAACCTAATTTTAGTGGTTTTGAAAAAAAAATGCAAGAATAAGTACTTTATGTACTTATGCACTTATGTTACCGTGCTGAAATAATTATTTAGAAAGCCATTCTTGGCATAGGGCGGGTGTTTTGTAATTATTCTGTACTTTCACCTAACAATTTAAGAAGATATCATAAAACTTGAATTTAACTTAAAATACTATTAAAAAAAAAAAAAAAAAAAAAAAGCAGCGCATAAGTGCACTGCATAAGCACCGTATTTTATTTCAACATCCCGCCCAACTTGGTTATTGATTACTACTGATATGATAGTATTTGACCATAATCAGGCCGGAGGTTAAACTGAATCCGAAATTGTAACTTGTGTAGTTTTAAACTTTTAAGAAATCACAACTTTCCACTTTCCGTTCTAATATGTAAGGCTGATTAAGAGGCGTGTCGTAGATTGTTGTTGTTCCTCTTGATTTGCCTCAAAAGGAGAAAGTTAGACACAGATCGGTCATAATGTGAAGGAAATTTTGCTCACGAAAAAAAGGCACTTTGAATTGGAAACAGAAATAAGAATTGTCTCGGTCTAGAAGGAATCCACCTTCATTAACCGAGCACAGAAGCATCTGAGCAGATACTACACTTTGTTTCTAGCCAAAAGACGAAATGGACTGGATGAATATCTTTTTTTTTTATTTTTTTTATTTTTTTGTTTTTTTTTAATACGAAAGATAGCAAGACCCCCTCCCCTTTGAAACATGCCGAAACAAGACAGAAATGGATTTGTTTTTGTTATATGCGGGAAAGAAATAATAAATGAAACTGAAAACTTTAACGAATTTAAAAGAATAACATGTCGCAAATAAAAACAAATCTCTACCAAAATATTTTGACAAATCGCAAATAATTTAAAATTAAAATCTAGGTTAAGAAAATGACATACCTTTCTTTGCAGTAGTAACCGAAACCACCTCCAAATATAACATTTTTTTTTTTAAGTAGGAAACACAATATATAGATTTATATATTTAAGATCTTCATCTTAAAAAAAAAAAAAAATCAACACTCATAAAAAGAAAATGAATATTTTTTAAAGAATCACTTTTTCGTTTTGTTGCGAAATACATTCCAAATCGAACACTTTACATAAATTTTTCGATTAGAAAAAAAGGGGGTTGTTTTAACAATATACTTAATTATTGAACTACAAATACATCTTATGCAAAAAATAAAAAACTTTTTTGTATTAAATTAGATAATTTTTACTACTTGTTTTTCTGTAAATAGTTTATAGCAACAAGTCTAAAATAAATATTTTTGCAAGAAACCAGCAGCTATAAAAATAAATGTTAGATTTAAAATAAATATCTCTTAAAATTGTTTTTAGTATTGTTTCAATTCTCTATATACTGTTTCAAAAAAAAAAAAAAAAAAAGATTTGATTTTCATTTGTTACCTTAAAAATCGCCGTTATGTTGGTTAATGTTTGTTTACTTTCCAAAATATTTCATTCACAAGCCGACGTTTTAAATTCACAAACAATTTTTTCTGCTGTAAAATGAATGTGCTAAAATCCCCGAAAATATATATCCAGGTGTATAGGTAAAATCGGTGTCCTTGGTTTGTATTGTTTTGTTGTCGATCTTTATTCCGACTGTGTTGTGAGAGACGACGCAAATCAGCGTGTCTTTGGCAACGGCTACCGCCATGATGGCATGTAAATAAAAGAGCGAAACTAACATTACTTCCACCAACAAAATGGTCGCCGAGTCTACCGTGATCACGTGACCCGACTTTCATTCGCTTAGCCGTGACGTAATTTCAGACGCTATCGTCTGCGAAACGTCACTTCCGTTCATCAATTCCCTGGTATCCCATAACAGCGTTAGAAAATGTCGGCAAGTTTCGAGTGAGAAATCATTGCGCAAATCTTACTAAAACTACCAGCGACTCTTTTTTTCTACACAATAAATCGACCAAGTAATTTTTAGCATCGATTCACGATATATTTCGTCGGTTTGGAGGTGCTGTGCGTCTCCGAATCGGATACGAAAGCAAGAAATTGACGGAACTTGTTGCGTAAGCGCAGCAGAACACAAACTACTAATCTTATGAAAGGGTTGGTCAGAAGAGGGAAGCCATTTTGGTTGTTCGATAAGGCAAAAAGAAAAAGGATTCCCCTGATTATTTGCCACATTATTACAAATTTTAGTTTCATATCGCGTTCATAGCATGCAGCAGTCATTAAAGTGTACGTTCTCGTAGCTATGGCTGACAGGCGAAAATTACAAGGTAAGCTTAAGGGGCCAAGCCAGGTTTTAATGTCTGTCTCTCGATGACTGTTGTCTGGGGGGTCTTTATTGTTTTCTCTCTTTTTTTTTTTTAAGCATGTGTTGTTTGACATGCTGATCTAAACCATATACGTCCTTATCTCGTTCAATATTTAGCAAATAACGACACTACGTCGATGCTCGAAAAATATATAAATACTCTTTAATTTCTGACAAAATTTTTATTTTGCATGTTTTCCCCTGATTAAAAGAAAAAGTGGTCATGCATGCTCTGAGGTTTGCAATTTGACCACCATAGCACTCTCTCTCTTTATATATATATATATATATATATATATATATATATATATATGATGTCAAAAAAATATTTTTCCCACTGTTTATATTCTTATAAAATGGCTTTCCTCCTTAAAACTATAAATTAATCTTTAACCCTGCATGTTTAGTTTTTAATTTAAAATATTAAGATTTATTTTTGTACCCTCTTTAAAAATTATTCTCTCCCTTTATTTTTATTTATTTATTTTGTACTTCTGCAGTTCATACTGTGCTAAATAACTTAAGACCCATTTTAACATGAAAGGGTGGCTTTAAATATTCTGTACTTTTATCTAACAATTAAAAAAAGAAAAAAGATACTGTAAAAATTGAAATAAACTTGAAAATCCTATATCTAAAAAAAATATATGCACAGTCTGTAAACTGCAGAAGTACGAGTTTTTTTTTGTTTTGTTTTTTTTTTCTCGTGTTATTTCTTTTAATTATTTAAAAAAAAAAATAATCTAGTTTTGTTTATGGTCGAATTTTTTTAATATTTAAATTAATGCGTTTTAAATTTATACTTTAATTACGATCAACCATTCGTTTAATGATCTAATGTTAAAATGTTGAATACGAATTTAGTATCGTTGTCATTTAATGCACAGTGCAACACTGCAACATATATATTAATGTGTCGTGTTGTTATTTACTTTTTCTTTCTATCAGAAATTATTTCGTTATTAAAAAAAATGAATTTTTTTTATTTAATAGTGTGATTTTAAAAATGAATCCGATCTATTTTAATATAGTTTATCCGTTATTCCATTGAACGCAGTATTTGTATGAACGAAAGAAGAGAGGAACTACTTCATGTCTGGCTCAACTTAAGCCAGACTATTTTCTTTCTTTCACATAAAACAGGTTGAATTTTAATGTTAAGCTTTAAAAAATAAGTGCACCCTGATTTTTTGTTTTTTTAAGTTGCAAATTTTTTTAAATGCATGCATCTAGAAATGGCTAAAAGAAATTAATCACCCCCCCACGCACACACTCCTGCATATAAATACTTTTTGATAAACACGTTTACTTTTTGTACTGAATTTCACACACACACACACACACACACACACACACACACACGGAAAAAAGGCTAGCATCAACAAATCAAGATTTTTTTTTCTTACTAGAAAGAATAAAAATCATATTTGATAAAATTAATAATTCGTGTATTAATTTTATTTTAGCTGGAGCAATTTTTAAAAATATTTTATGTTTGAAAAAGATTTTATTTTTATTTTTATTTTTTTTCGTCTACAACACAACCTGGAAAAAAAATTCAAAATTAATATAATGAAAACGTCTATCTTCTCTTACACTTATTTTTTCTTTCCTTTCACCCTTATTTTTCTCTTCGTCTTGTTAGAATTTTATTTGATCTTTCTCTCTCTCATTCATATATATATATATATATATATATATATATATATATAACTTTGGATCTTGCTTATTTTGTATATTGTCACCGTGCACCTTGGATGACGTCATAAAGCTACAATTCATTATTTATAACGTTTATAACGTAGTTTAGTTCCAGGGGTATATTTGATACTTGTACAGTTTACTGATCGTGTTGAAATTTCAGTTAGAAACTCATTCTTAACATTGGGGATAGGAAGCTTTAACTATTCTGTACATTCACCTAACAATTTAATAAACCAAATGATCGTAAAAATTGAATTTAACTTAAAAATCCCATTTAAAAATAGCACGGTTCGTAAACTGTAGAAGTACTGTATCATTAGGAAAAGAGGATAACATAGTGACCCGACGGCGACGGGTCACAGGTGATCTAGTCTGTATGACATGTTTTTAGACCGCTTTATCGATTTAGATGTTAAATAAAATAATTCGTCTTAATATTTATTTATTACTATCAACGCCTAAGTAATTATATTTATTTTAAAATTCGTATTAATATATATTTATTCCAATTTAAAAACCCGTTTCTAATGTATTTACTAGAATCAATCTATTATTATTCCATCAAAACGCACAATGACATAAAAAAGCTTTACCGAAGTTATCAGGAGTGTTCTTTTTATGTATACATTTATTTATTTATCTTTTAAATTTATTTTGGAAAGGCTAATTCTTTGGGTTTTTTTTTTATTTAGGTTAACGATTTCAAGTTTTTCGTTTGTAGTGTAAAAACATCTGAAGTTGTTTTCTTCTTTCCCTTTGTTCTAAGACTTCCCCTCCCCACTCAAACGTAAAACCAAATATTTATTTTTAAAGGGTTAAATTACATAACTATTAAACAAATGTTGTTTATATTTATATATATATATATATTTATTTATTTATTTTCTTGTCGGGGTTAAAAAAATAAATAAAAGTGGAGTTTAAAAAATATATTATTGTTTACTAAATTCAATGTTTTCAAATTAACAACGTCAATTCTTTTATTTCTTTAGCTTTTTTATTCGATTAGATTGCTTTGTTTTCTTGCAATATATATATAATCCAAAGATTCTTGTATTTGTTTTAAAACTGAATGTCGACAACGTATTTTTTTTTTTCTTCTGAAAACTAAACTGAATTATCCCAGCCTGTGTGCGATTCAAGGTCTTCTCTTGTTCTCTAGGAAAGGTTCCTTTTAAAAGTGAACCTCCGTTGTGTCGTAGTCAAATTACATTTTTTGTAATTTAAAACTTTCCCACATAATTTTTTTTTATCTTTTTTTTATTTTTAGTTTAACTGACTTTTTCATCCAAAGTAAAAAGATGAGGTTGAATTTAAAAGGTATTTTTGTCTTACTCTCCCGTCTTATTTTTTTTTTAATGGTTAAAAAAAAATAAATAAAAAAAATGGGGGGGGGGTAGTTATTTTCTTAGATTACGTACTTTTCCAACATCGTATGACGTTTTATGACGGTAAACGCTTAATTTGTTTTTGTAAATTTGTTCTAATTTAAGTAACGATATAAAATAAGTTTAATGAATAAAAGATGGAATTAACTGAATATCTAATTGTTAACTAAATTCATTTTTTTACACAATATATTTAAAATCGTCATTGCTAATTGAAACCTATTGAATTTTTTTTTTTTTAATTTTTTACAAGTTTAGGTTAGATTTTATTTTTTAATTAATAAATTAAATCGTTTATTTTTTAAATATCGTTTTCTAAATCCACCACGAAATAAAAAATATATTTTCATATTTTTCGATTTTTTTTTCTTATCAATAAATTATTTTCTTCTGGATTTTATACCAGAAAGGGGAAATAACTGCTTACTCCATTGATAAGAAACTTTGGCAGTTTTTAAATGTGCCTTTAATTTTTAATAAGAAATATGTAAATATTCATTTGAGGAAGCGAGAGGCCAAATTTTCCTGAATTTAATAAAAATTATGAAAATCTGTAAAATGGGAATGCAAAATTACACAAGTTCCACGAAAAGAATGTTTTCAATATTTTTTTATGTATCCTTATTTGTTAAACGGATTGTTTGGTCTAAGTCAGTTCTGCCTGCAGTGCCGAGTTCAAACCTCATCGGATCTATTGTGATTATATACTAATATTGTTGTGAACAGTAGGAACCCACACTCCATCGCTTTGTGTTCAATTAATTGCATACAAAAATTTTTTTACAATAGGTATTGGTTTAGCGTTAAATACCCCTCCTCCAAATTGATTTGCCATAAAGAATCAAACCAACTAGTAAACAAAAACTGAGATTTACCTCACCCACTGCCATCCCTATTAATATGAATATAAATGCTATCTTGATGAAAAAGAAAACTGGCTATTCATAGTTCATAGTCAGTTTCACATTGTCATTTATCTGGATGCTGTATAGGATTTTATGACATGAAGTCCAACATAATAAAAATTTTAAAAATAAAAGTGTATTAGGCTAAAGCAATGTGGGTTACTTTTTTGAAATTTTACTTTGGTTAGTTTTAAGAGATCAAGGGGCTAATCCCTCCTGGAGCTAACACTTGATTCCGTTATGGTTTAAATTGATATCCGAGGGCTCTTTTAAGAATAGATGCTGTTTCCTTTATGGCTGCTATCTGTATTTCGTTACAGCTCGGTCTTCCAATATTTACCAAGATTCTTTTTTATTAGGCCAGTTGCTCCTGTCACAACTAGTATAATGCTTATTTCTTTCAGAGACCATGTCGTTTTTAGATCATTTTCTAGGTCCTGATATTCTTTTCCTGTTCAGCTCTATTAGTTCCAAATGATTTTGGAACTGACATCGCTAATGAGTGCAGTTCTTTCGGGCTTGTTCCATATTACACTGTATGACTTGATGGCCTTGTCTCTTATGTGTCCACCTGCCTGTATGTCTTTCTCATAGAACACTGTCACTTTTCCTTTTGATGTAATCGGTGGTGGTTAGTTACCAGTGAGAAGTGGTGTGGAAAATAGACAAACAGGTGGAAATCTTGTAGAATGCTAAAATACTGTACGCCTATTTATTTTTCAAAGTCGTATATAACATCACATAAAATCAGTAAATGGAGACTTACTGATTTTTGGGACCAGGATGGGTAATGTCTTTGATATTTTGTGATAACATCCCTTTATCAAAAAGAAAAAAGGTGTAAAAAATGAGTGTTTCGAAAGAGTACTTTCATTTTGATTGCTATTGTGAAAAGCTGAATAGTTCACAATAGATTTTGAGAAAAATGATAATTCATTTGTATTTTCAAAAGGTTTGTTTTTTTATGTAAAATAAATGTTTTCTAAACATTGTCTCACTTCCCATCTTCAAATATTTTGACAATTGCCTGGAGTGGTGGAATCTAAATTATCCTCCAAGATTTATTCCACAAAATATATCTGAAAATAACATATTAGCATAATTTTTAAGTTATATTTTACCAAAAATAAAATGCTGCAAATTTTCTTTGAAGCCTATCTGATTTTAGTAATATAGTTTCTTCTTTTAATATGGTAGATTAGAAAGTTTGTCTTTATCAGATTAGTTTACATAAATAAAAATAATGAATTTTTTAATTACATAGTTTTGTAACCACTAAATAACTAAATAATAGAATGAAAGAAGAATGGTATTTAATAGGAAGGATCTGGTAAGTTTTGTTATTTTTGAATTCTTATTCCAAAAGTGTAATACTATACATGATTATCAACCCTTAAAATATCTGAAAGTTCATATATCTCTGAATGAAACTTGCCTAAATAAAGGGAGAGAATAGTGTGACTACTGACACTACTGTTTGAACACTTATCTCTGCATAATCTAATGGACAACCACCATTTAATATAGAGTTGCAGGTGACTAATGGTGGTGTTAATTATCAGTGACTTATGTAAACTGAATTATTAAGTTGTGTGCTCACCTGGTCAGGGCATTTCAACATTTTCTAATTTTGCTATGTCGATCTGGTATTGATGGACAAGAAATATATAATTCAATATGAATATTTTTTTATATTTGAGTTCTGTTTATTCCATTATTGTCTGTGACTTGTGAAACTGGAGAAGATAGAGATGAAATGAGTATCAAAAGTATTTCATTTAACCTTTTCACAGGCTGGGGCATCCTTTAAGAAATTCAAAAATTTATCCAAGAAAAAATATCTTATTCATATGTGAAAATTTGTAAATATGAATCCCAAATAACAATAAAATTAAATACTGCAATTTAAAAAAAACAAAAAACTTGGATTTTTTTAAAAAATTTACATGACAAATATATCAGTTCACAAAAGATAAATCTGCTATCTAATTAATCATAATATTTGATGCTAGCAATTGTTGGACAACTTTTGGAAATTGACATCCAAACTAACCTCTGACCAGATCTTTATCTTTTTTTCTCTCCAAATTGTCCACATCACTTCCTTTATGTTTACGATGATCTTCTCCCATGAACTAACCCTATTATTCCAATTCTTCTACACCTAATCCTAGCACTCTTCCATTTTTTTTTAATCCATTACCTGCCAGCATCCCATTAATGGGACGCCTAAAAATATCTACATTTACATCTAAGTTTCTCTTAAAGCTGCTAATAGGTTAATGAGATCAAACCTAAAAAGTCTCCTGTTCACACATCTCAATACGGTTCACATTTAAGTGTCCATTAAAAGAATCAGATGTAGACCTGTCTTAAAGACTTGCATTATACCTCGTTTTATCATTCTCCTATCTTTATTCTTCGTGCAAGACATATCCTCAACTCTTATTTAGTCATATTGCACTTCTATGGATTGTCACACTGCACGATAGACTCTTCTCTAGATCGGCAGCGGTTGCTGATTGGTGAGGGCAGAAGTTTTCTGAATTTACTCTAATGATTTCTGTGTTTGGACATACAAAAATAGCTCTACACTAACCAGACCATTTGTTTGTATGTATAAATGCTCTGTATTGTGAATTTCGTAAATAATTTTATATTTGTGTGTGTGAGTATATCTATGTAACTACGTGTGTGTGTGGGGGGGTACAGAAGATCAGAAATCATTGGTACCATTGGTTTAAAATCCAAAACAAAGGAGATCCATATCTGATCGCCGATGTCTGACTCTTTTAAGTCTGTTTGTCTTCCTGAAAGGAGAGTTTGACATAGATGATCAGATATTGGCCTCTTTGTTTTAGATTTGAAACTGATGGTACTAATATTTTCTGATCTTTTTTAACGCATAAATATGACTCTTTTATTTTGATATTTTCTTTATGGTTAAGCATTTGCTGGCGTTCTCTGTAACAAACCTTACACAGGTGTGTGTATCTATATATATATATATATATATATATATATATATATATATATATAGGAAGAGAGAGACTGAAAGACCTGCTAGAGTATTGCCAGCACCTGATTTTTTTTTTCTTTTCTTTCTTTTCAGCCCTCCCAATACTCTCCAATAAAAATATGACAAACATTGTTTTAGTGGACCTTCATGTAACATTTCATTCAAGCCTTAGACTGAAGTGTGTGCGCGCACACACACAGATACAAACATTCACAAGATATCATATTATGCATTTTTGCCATGCTGACTGATACAAATCTGAAAGGACATAGTGTGACAGGATTGTTAAGTCTAATTTATAGTCTACAGGCTTTTTAAAGCACAATTTTGTAAGTTTCTACCATTACTAACCAGCAGAGCATTACAACTGTTGACTAAGAGAAAAGTCTATCTGTCATGTATATGCAATTTGATAATGTGGGGAAGTGAAAGTTGAGGCTGCATGGAGATAAATGTTATGGGAATGAGAGTGGATGTGTAATATGAGCTTTCTGATGACCCCAGGAAGATTAAATGTGAATATGATGTATGCAGAATAGGAAACTTTGTTGGTTTGGTCACATTGAAAGAATGGATGAGTTTTTGACTTGGATTTTGAGCAATTGAGATAGCAGGGAAAGGAATATGAAAACAGAGTAAATGATATGGATAAATTTGTGAGAAAGCAAAATAAATAGACCTAGTGAAAGTTAGGTTGCTTTGAAAGTCAATTTCTAAAATCTGTTCAACACATGTAAAATATTAAATTGAATATGATTAAATACACAGCAAATTTCATGAGTAAATTTGAACAAAACTCAACAAAATTTTAGATTCAATTTGGTCTGTATTGAATGCTCATTCTGGTATAGATGACACTCTTAAAATATTGAATTAGTGGACATTGTTCTGTTCAAGTTTTAAAACAGATTTTCATTTTCTATCAATGATATTTATGAAAATGGAAAGAATTTCCATATTCTCTTAGGTTTTTTATGAACATTTTGTAATGATTTCACTGTATCTGACTATAACTCGACTCCTGTAATGAATGTTGAACAATCTTAATTTAGTAAAAATTAATCCTTGGCTCTTTATATCTCTAGAGTTTTTTTCTGCACGAGAGTTTGGTTTACTTTTTTTTTAATTATGCTGTTTTCTGAGGTTTTTAACATTTTTGTTGGATAGCATCTGAACATTATTGATTTTTTTTATTGTTTTGTCATTAAATTATTAATTGAACTAAATTGTTATAAGGCTATAACTAATATTATGATAATGTTATACGGATTTGAAGGTGTCAATTGAACTGTAAAATTATGTCTGAAAGAAATTTTTCAAATCCATATCACTTTGTTGCTGATCATATCAATATTGCAGAGTTGCTAAAAATCATTAGCATCCCATCAGTATCGTTTTGTCATTAAAGGTAAAATATTGAGATTATTTGGCCACATTAAGCATTCCAATGTGGATCTATTCAAACTATTAACATGAAAACAAGTGAATACCTTATTCTAAGATCGTAAAGAGTGGAGGACACTCGGCCAGATTATAGTTAGTTAACATACTTTTCATCGCTTCTGGCGTAGTGCTGCTGGTAGTGGTGACAAGGCAAACCAGTTCCTTCACTTTTTTCTTTCACACTTATATCTCCCCTGATCATGTACTCTTTTTTTTTTTTTTATTAATAATCATTGAAAAGTTTGTTCGGTTTTATTTTAAGAATTTTTTTTTTTTAAGAATTATTGAAATGTAATTGTCAGGATTTCAACTTTTGGTATAATCAGCCTCACTAAACAGATATCAGAGCTGATATAGCAGTCTAATATAATTCTTGCAAAAATTGCAGACTCACACTTTTTTTTTTAAATGGTAGTGATTTGGTAAATATGCAAGTAATCATTGGTTCATCTGCTTTGCAAAATATCAACACATTAAGTTAATATTGAAATAGGACCATCTCTATATCAGGCCAAGAGATGCAACATTTTAAGTCTGATTGAAGGCAAGTTTTATGATCAGTCAGCAAAGATCTTTTTAGCTGCTAACACATTTCACTGTCATTAAGTTAAAAATTTTAAATTAGAAAATTTAATCCTAAAACCATTCTAACTATGGCTATGATTAAGTACAAATTCTCTAAAAATAAATCTGATGTTAAAATAAAAATCATTGACTGAAATTTGTCTTTATTTAAAACTATCTGTATATACTTGGCATTTATCAAGGCGAAATATTACCGGGCAGAGAGTTAAGTCTGTATTACTATTTAAGGTACCCAAATATCCTAACTTGTTATGATTTTCCTGCAAGTGGACCACATGGATTTATAGAAGCATAAAACGTATCCATTTTTCTCTATGAAAATCAAACAAAAAATTACTCTCATAGATTAAATAAAGCTTACTTCAGTTTTTAAATACAATTGATGTTGGCTAATAATAATTAAAAATAAACTAAATAAATCAGCTTTAATTAATGTTTCTAAACAGAAAAATTAAAAATTTTATTACTCATATCAATTAGTAACATCAGGCTAATTATTAAAATAGATTTTTTAAAAATGTAATATGCACCTTAAATAACTGTCCAAACAAATACATTACTCATTATAAACCATCCTTGGTGTGTGATTACTTGGGCTAAAACAACAGCATATTCTTATTGTTTTTACACATTTTACATTGTGAGTATATATCCGACACAGTTAGACAATCAACCAAGAACCACATCACTCTACATAAAAACATAAGATATCAATGGATATATACCTGAGAATCAAAACAAGGAAAATAATATGCTGTTGTCATAGCCCTAGATATTACTATTTCCTGTTAATTTCAATGTTATGTGATCAGTAGTTTAAGAGTTTATCAGTTAAATATTTTCACACCCACACATATACATTTACTGTTTTATTTATATATATTAGCTATCTCTTTGAATTTGTTGTCAGATTTATCAATTAACTCATTTTTTATTTATTATTTATGTAAAAAACCTCAAACTAATCTTGAAAGGAAATTTTTTGTTTTAAGATTCTATATCAATTATCTTCGAAAATTAACATTGGCTTCAGTAAAAGACCCCAGTAGCATGATCTTCTGAATTGCTATAGAAATGGCTGTGTTGAAATACAAGACTTACTGCATAATTGACACAAGTTGCTATTTTACCTATAACTGGTGGTGGTACCTTTCCTAACAGTATTAGTGCAGAATTAAACCTAGATTTTATATCAGCTGGTTTGGTATAATGGTAAATGTTTGCTCATGGGCTGGGAGACCGAGGTTCAATCTTCAGTCAAATCATACTAAAAACTCCAAAAATGATACTTGATGGCTGCTAAACTATCAGCATTTTAAGGTGAAAGATCAAGATTAAGTAGAGCAATTTTGGAAAAGGAGTGATACCCTTCCCTATATACCAATACCTCTGTATAGTAGTTTATGAAAAAAGCCTTTGGGTGGATCTCTACTTTTTGTTTTTGTTCATACTAGATCTGATAAGATTTGAACACTGCATAGTTGATTTCATACACCAATCCTTCCTAGACCTCCATGTTTTTGTATTGCTAGATCTTAAAAATGTTGTACATTCAGGCCATTTCTGAACTTAATTATGATGCAATTACTTCCATATTTGATATATTTTTAATTATCTTTTTACCAGGTGAGATCGAAAGATGCTTAAAAAAAGTGAGTGAAGGAGTTGAAACGTTTGAGGATATTTGGCACAAGGTGAGTTGTCATCATTTTTTACCTGCCTGTAAAATTTACATATTTTTTTGTTTTAGTTGTAAATGTACATTTCTTGATAAATTTTTACTTTTTAATATTGATACACTGCAATAAATTCTTATAAATAAAAACTAATGATTCAGAAGACGAATGAAAACCAGTTAATAAGGCTTTATTCATCTAGAATGACAGGTATGCATGCTGAAATAGAAGAATGAAAAATTGCCAAAATTTTACACAAAGTAACAATGCTAATGACATTCACCCCGAGTGAAAAGAGTTCAGGGTGGAGTTATAAAATAACATACAAAGGTTCAAGTTACACTTCTACAGACCACATCACGGATGGGGCATTTAATTTATGGATGTCGTCGATTACTGCAGAAGAAACATTTTTTTCTTTGCTGTAGTTGAAACATTTTCGGAAGTACAAGAAACCTCACAAGTCAGTGATGGTTCGGCGGTGGCGCCACATGGTGTGAGTTTGATATGAGATGCGGCTTGTTTTGGGTCCGTTTCTAAAGAACAAGTCGGAAGCGTTTTACAAATTGAGTATCCTTTCTAAGAGTCGTTGTCGAATTGCATGAGAGTGAATGCCTATTATGAGGGCATCATGAATTGCTTGGTCACGATGTTCTTCAGTCGTTACTGCCTTAATGTAAGCAAATCTAGGTTCTGCAAAAAATCATTAACCATTTCATCTTTGGAAGTTGTTGAATGTACACAACCAATATGTCTAATAGTCTGCAGAATCAGGCGCTAAAGTTTTACCATAAAAAATCTGGTTTCAGAAATTGGTCCATTGTTGATTAGATTCTCGATGAATAAATTGTAATGATTCGGAAGACGAATGAAAACCAGTTAATAAGGCTTTATTCATGTAGAATCACAGGTATGCTGAAATAGTAGAATGAAAAATTAAGATTTTACACAAAGTAACAATGCTAATATAAAAATCTGTTTTTTCATACATGTATCTGTTATACACAGTATTTTATAAGTTTGCTAGTTATCAAAGAAATTGTTAGGAAGTGTTGTATGTGAAAGAGCAGTTTAAATATACTGAAAACTTAGTTAATCTTCTCTGCAAACATCGGTTGGCAATTGAAGAGAAATAAGTGATAATAGTTAGGAGGACCATCTTTTGTGACCTAACTCTGAACCGTATGCCTGGTTTGGGACAAGATGTGGGTTAGGGAAAAAGTTGGTTCAATGTGACAAGGGTGAAAACTATTGCGATGAAACTAATATTTTCAAATTTCTGAAATAAAGAAATGAACATAAGCCTAATAAGTCACATTTTCGATTAACTTTTTACAGTCGATGCATTGTCCTTTTGATTAACATAACATTCACATTAGTTGCTGATTGAAAATTTCCATGTGATCACCAACTATCACAAACTTGTAATCATCACTGTCTGCATCACACCTCTGTATATTTTCGCTACAAACTCCATGCCCTCTGATAAATCACCTCCATAAAACTTTTCCCTTGGCTGGGTCATCCTCTCTGCTGTCAACTGGAAAAGTTCATCCACAAAGCAATTGCTTCAGCTTTCCTACAGGATTGAAAAAAAGCAATGTGGTGAATGAGAAACCTGTTTGATTAAAACTCACCTGAAACTCAACCAATGCTGACTCTCTTCCGGTTTTGGTGAAAGAGCACTTTTTTCTTCATTTGTGACCGTTTTTGTCAAGTTCTTCAAGCGCACCAATAATCCTTTATAATACTTGCTATTGATGGTTCTTTCTTTCTCAAAGTAATCGATGAATAAAATAACCTTGCACATCCCAAAATATGAATGTCAAAACCTTGCCTACTGATGTTTGCATCTTTGGTAGTTTTAGATGGCTTTCTCTTGATAGTGTTCACTCTGCTGACTGCCACTTTGGCACCAGTGATGTGGAGATCTATGTTTCATCTATTGTCACATATTGACACAATCTCTATTTTGATACAGTTGTAAACAGCACTACAAACGGCTACATAATTGTTTTTTATTAACTGTGAGCAAACGTGAATACAGCTTTCAAGTTCATGCAAAATTATGAATACATTACATTGATATTTTCAACATTTCTATTACTCACAACTTCAAATTATAATCTGTCAAAACAAATCTGAAATTTTTTCTGCTAAATTTTGGTTTCCTGAGTGTTCAGCATTATCTGTGCCTGTATGACCTCAAAGTCAGCTTTACCACCTCTTGACTATTGTTACCAACAATATAGGTTGAATAACTAATCAAACTATTGCTTTGCTTGAACAGTATTTTTTGCTATCAGAAAGCAATATTTTATAATCATGGGAAATTAAGATATTTTCGTTATTTTAAAAATTTGCAACAGTTAATTCACTTTAATAACTAATTTGTAAACTAATAATTCAATTGGGCTCAGATTTTGACAAATGCCATTTGAAGGCTATTTAATTTTACAAAAATTATAGATTATTTTATTAGTGGCACTATCCATAAGTAGCAATACACACGGACGATAAAATGCTTTGGATAATTAAGGATTTCAAGGGGGTTCTGTTAAAATCGTCATATTTTAAAAACCAAAGCACCTTATGTCTTCAAAATACCACCATTTTGTTCGAAAATTGTTTTTTTTTTTTTTTTTTTTTTTTTTTTCAGAACAAATTAAAAATTTTAAATGAAAATATGAATATAAAAAAAATGTTCTTGCATATTTAATTGGAGCTAATATTATCAGAACATAATTAGCTTAACTAGAGCTATTCGGTTATAAAAATATATAATTTTAAAGCAATCCAGCATTATTTTTGGTAAAATTTTAAAAATATAGTTGAAAAACAAATATTTAACGTGTGCACTTCTATCCATTACATTAGTTTTTAACAGTGAATTAAAGTGTTTTCGTCTTTTTTTTACAATTTTTTTTCAGTGGATTATAATTGAATGGACACTAATCTACTCATATATATATATATATATATATATATATATATATATATATATATATACACAAAATCAATATTTAAATATTTGTTCAGTTTCTAGTTAAGTTCCTATTTACTTGCCTCCCCACGAGGACAGTTAGAGACAAGGTCAGTTAATATGAGGAAAATCAAGCTTCCCAAAAAGGGTCAATCTGGATAGAAACAAACATAAAAATTGTCTCAGTCATGAAGGATTTCTCCTTCACTGACAGAAAAGGTGAAGTGTAGCATCAGAATACTACACTGTGATCTTGGCCTGAAGTCCAGGTAGAGAAATAAAAAAAAAAAAAAAACGTCTTAAACTGGAAAGTTTAATGAAATAATGTGTCACTCGGACAAGAAACGTAATTGAAAATAAAAACCAAATTTATCAAAAATTTGTGAATGATTTGTTAGTTTTAGCAAAAAATGTTTTTTGATATTTAAATAAGTGGGCAAAAATACTTAATAAGTTTTCCAAACCTCACGTTTTCTGTTAGTGACGTCACTTGTTTTAAATGAAATTTATTTTTGTTTATTTGTCGTAATTCTTAAGTTTCACACCCCTTAAGAATTATGACAAACAAACAAAAATAAATTTCATATTGAAAAGTAATTTGATGTCCAAAATCTAAGCCGTAACATTTTCAAAAGCCAATAATTATGACCCACTAACCGTAAATATGGGGGTCAAATGCCTTCTTAAAAAAAAAATTCCCTTAATCCTACCTCTAACCCTAGGTACGAGTGGCAAGCCTCCTCCTCTTAAAAACTTCTTTAGCCTTAACAATAACGCTAAGTGGCAAGCTCCTCACCAAACAAAGTTCCTTGGTAAGCTACAAAGAAGTGTTTAAAAAAAAAAGAAGTCCTTTTTAAGAAAAGTGCATAAAAATAAATTAGTCAACTGTCCTAAAATGCTAGAATGATCTCTAAATGGTGAATTATTTTACATTAAATTTGTGAAACTAACCCCCACTCTAAATTCTAAAATTGTTTTTGTTTTGTTTCTATCAAGTCTTCAGGATGTTCACGCATAATTTTCCTTAACTCTATTATTAATCCAAAGTCAGTGGCAACCTCCCCACCCTCTCATAATTGCACAAAGACCCTCTTAAAACCACACATAATCGTCTTTAGAAGAAAAGAAAAAAGGCGCACAGGATTTATCTTCAATAGAAAAAAAAATAGTTAACTGCCCTAAAACGCTAGAATGGTTAAAAAAAAAAAATGGTGAATCATTTTACATTAAATTCTAAAATAATACTTGTTTATCTTTCATTAAAGTTTTTTAAGGTATTCACATGTAATTGCCTACAAAGGTAAAATCGCATATTTTGGAGAGGTGGTCAGATGGGGTGGGTGGTTAATGGTGGGTATTAATCTACAATAATACCAAAGAAATATTGCAATATATTCATTTTCAAACAGTCCTAGATTTCGATTTCAGTTACTTGTACATATAATGCATTACAATTCAGCTTTGAGTTCTTTAACTTCTTTTCTTTTAATGGATACATGGCATTTTTAAGGAATTGCAGCTTATTTATGTGCATTTACTGCAGATTATTTGGAAACTATTAATATTTGGAGATTTTCAGTAGCATATTCAGATTCCTTGCACAAAAATACACTTATATGGTAAATTTCATTGCTTAATCTTCTGTTTTAACAAAGATACAGCATTTTTACTGAAAAAGTAGTGTAAAAAATGTGACAAAACACGTATGGTCTTAAAGAGAGAAAACTATCCAAACGTGTGAGGCACAAAAATAGTCATAACTTTCTTAATTTTAATTGGATTTTAAAAAATTTAAAGATTCTTTCTTAGCTCATCAAGCTCTTTCTGTAGATACCAATATTGAAATATTTTAAGCTATTTTAATATTTTCATGTGTATTGCTACTATAAGTCAGATCCAAGACTTATTGAGTGATGTGTTATCTGTTCTGATACTCCACTTCATCTGTTCTATGTTCAGTCGGTGAAGAAGTTCTTCTAGATTTAGTCAGTTTTTAGTTTTTTCCCAATTCAAAATACCCCATTTTGGAGAGCTAGATTTTCACATTAAAAACCAACCTTGTCTAATTCTACCCTTGTGGAGAGAAGTAATACATTTCTTGTGAGAGAATGAATAGAATCAGTAAGAAAAAAACATAAAATATCTATTCTCATAAGTGTGTTGTAGTTTGCTTGAAGCATTGTGACTATATAGTTGAATATCTGTTAGAGGTTGTCACAATGTTACTTTGTATTTCTTTTTGTTCAATTGCATCTTTTAAATGACCAATATTTTGAGATGAATCTCTTCGAAAGGAGGATTAAGAATTGTCATCTGACATCTACTGCCAGTTATATACAGCATGTCCATTTAAACATGTTTTGCAATAATGTATTCGGTAACAATAGATATGCAAAAACAAATTATCACAATTTTTCTGTTGAAAATTGATCTTAAAATATCGATTATCTAAAAGATGCAGGAGAAACAAAAGTACAATTTATATAAGATATCTAATGCCAAATTAAGGCATTGTGATTGCCTCGAAAATAAATATATTATAATTTAAACATGTATATTTTAGTTTTCTTTATATTTATTCAAATTCCTTGGAGAGAGAAAATTCAAGAATTTTTATCATAAAAACTATATTTGGATTGTTTGGACGACTGTTATCTTTGGTGTTCTTCTCTAAACCTTTTGGCCAGTATAACCTTCAACTTTCTTTGGATGTATCTTGACAGTATCTCTTATTGGTGAGTGGTAGAAAGAATAGTTTTGTTTTTTCCAACAAACTGTAGCCATTAAAGTTTGAAATGTGTGATATGTTTGACATGGAAAGAGTAGAGTTGTTTCCATTTTCGTATTAATTTGGGTCAGTACTGATTCAGTGTTTTTGAATTTTTGACATGAGGTTTGATTCTCATCTTGGGTGTTAGTCTCACAACATTTTGGCTGAACGTGGTAGCCTTCAAATACAATGTAAGCAAGTTATTGTTGAGCTGTTCCTATAAATAATCAAAGTCTATCCAATTTACACCATTAATGCATGATTACTGCATTATCTTACATTCATTAACCCTTATCCTCAAGTGGCTTCAAGCCTTGATAAGTAGTCACTCCCAAGTAGTGTTTAAAAAAAAAAACCCAACCTTCTTCAGGTGCATCGTGTCACAAATTCTGAATCTTTCCCATTATTTTATTAAAAATGAAAATACAACATATATAAAACTCAATGTCTGTAATGTGTTACATCTAGAATGAAAGGTTAAAGAATCTATATAAAATCAAAAGGAGTAAAATTTACAGAGAAAGATTATAGAAGTGTTCCCAATCTCTAAATGCACCTCTCCAATCTGCCCAATGTATATATACCAATCTGAGGGAGCTATGGGTGAAGAGACGCATAAAAACTTCAAATATGATTTTAAAGACATTAATTCAGAATGTTTTCCAAAATTTTAATTTTAAGTTATAATATGGGACGAAAAATTATAGCAAAATAAAGAATAATATGGTTTCATGAACATAATGAAAAAGGATGTAATATTTCTTATTAAATACTGAGCAACATCAGGTCTTTCTGCTAGTTTCATAATTAACTTCTAAGCATGAAAATCTTCTTTAAATCATAGTATTGCACTTTGTAATTTTCACCAATATTAAAATTATAAACAAAAAAAAGCTTTTGTTTAGGTGAAGGAGAAAAAAAAAGTTTTAATATTTCTGTGAACGATTTCCATTTAAAAAAAATTCAGGTTTTATTTTTGTTAATTTGTATTTAACTTGATGAAAGATGATTTGCATTCTGAATATGCATATGATGAACATCATACTTTTTTTTTTTTTTTTTTTGCTGACACTTTGTCTGGGTAATACCTTTTTAAACAGTTTATTTCCACCGATAGAACCACAAATGGTTTACGCTTGTAGCGGAAACAGTCTCTGACTGTTACGCCTGGTCGGCCGTTATAAGGTATGCAGTGAATTTGTTGGATGGAGCCGGCCTAACCGATTCAGGGTGAACGCTGCAACAACCAACCAACAACATGCTGAAAATCAACTATAGACAAATGACTTGTACAAGATTGAAACCTGCACCACCTGTTAGGATGTGACAACAACTATTTTGTTTTTGTTAACGAGTCCAACAGTCAGGGAAGGCAGAGTTTATACATGCACCTCCTCTCTCCACACTATAAATATAGTAAATGCATCTTGTTATAATATGAATTGTATATATGTTTATATTTTATTTGTAATTGTATATTAAAATGCATCAGTGAGTAGGGTGAAATTTTGTTACTTGGTGCAGTTACACTAAACAATTTGGATTAGTTGAGAAAATTGATAAAGATTAATTTTTGTAAGTCAATCCTTCCTCTTTTCTGCATTAATATTTAAAGCAATATTTTTTTGTCAATTTAAATGTCTAAATTATTTTTTATAATTGTAAAATACCATTATTAAGGAAAAAAGGGAGTTTATTTTAATAGTCCTGCTTGTAACATTTCCTGTCTGAAACACCTATCCATTTTTTTTTTTTTTTTTTTTTTTTTTTTTACTTCTACTTGGAAAATTCATTATTATTGATGGAATAAAACTGATTTCACAATTTAAAAATAAACACATTGGGAATATCTTATTTCAATATTAAAAAAAAAATAAAAAAATGAAAATCACTCCAGAGAAGGTATGAAGTCACTTAATGTAAGGAGCTAACACAATATTTATCCAGATATCTTTTCTGTTTCTTTTTTTTTTTTAATTTTATGATGCATACTATATTTCATAATATTTGAAATAGTGTTGTAATATTAATTAAATTTACAGAGAACAGAAAATATTTAAGTCATGTCTATTATTTATACTTGTCTGAAATTTTGGAAATGGTTTGCCATAAAACTATTGTTCTAATCAACATTGTTAAATGAACCATATATGAAGTTTTCTTCATATGATTAAGTTGATTCAACTATGAAAATGACATTACATGCACAAATAATTGTGCATCAAATTTAAATATTAGTAACATACCGCCATACATAAATGAATCATACACTTAAAGATCATAGGGTACAAGATGAAAGCACAAATATAAATGATGTGTACAAAAAAACTTTTTATTTATGGTTTAAAGTTTTAATTAACATAGAATCTCTTTGATCTTAATTAATTTAACTAACAATACAAATTTAGTTATCTTTTTGCAACAACATAAAACTTAGTATATTATTTATCTAGTCGAATCTATTAAAATTCTATGGTGCTTTCTACATCAATCTGTATAATTTACTGTTAATATTTTTTGAAATAGTATTGACCATAGTACAGTTACTATTAAGAAATAACTCTTTGTAAAAATAGTCATTGTTTGCTAATTATTTAAATTAATAAAACAAATATCTCTATTTAAAATTGTGGCAACTTAATTCTTTTAGAACAAATACTTTTTCTTGCTGTAAGAATGGCTCTGTTTAAATCAATGAAATGTAATTTTTTAAATGTATTTAAAATTTTATTGTTTTAATTAATGGTACAATGTAATTTGATTTTGGAACAATTCATTTTAAAATGGTTAAAATAAGAATTTGTACCCTTATCCTTGAGTGGCCTCTGGGCCTTGATAATGTGGTGATGCCTTTGTAAAAAAAAAAAAAAAAAAAAACCGTCATTGCTGATCAGATTATCTGATTTTTTGTTTAGTTGTTTAATGTATTTGAAAGATGATAATGTATGTACAAACATTAAATGCCTTGGCGTATTGTTATACAGATTATTCATTTTAATAATTATTACCTAAAATGAACAATAATGATTTTAAAGAATCTTTCTAAACAATCATTTTTTTCCCTCAGTCTCAATATTCATTCTTATTACTGAAAAATATTAAATTCTTTTACTTTCGATTAACTATTCCATCACTAATTTATTGATTTCTGTTGTAAATAATGAATCCTAGTTGTTCTATCAGTAGACTTCATTAAGTGGTTCAATTTTTGATAAAATATGGAGAAGGGTCTTTTTAATTTGAAGTTTTTAACTCCTCCTTTCCCTCCTTCTACCTGAAACATTTGAAGTGTCCTTATTCTATAAATTGTTAATTTCTGGAAACTTGAGTTTTTGTTCATTTATGCTGATGCTTTTCTGGTTTTTAAGTTCCTTATGCCAGCTATTGCATTTGTAATCATTAATTTATAATATAAATCTCACCTGTTTGTTTAAATGTACGTATGTATGTTTGTATGCCTCACAAAAATTTTCGACAGAGGTGACGGGTTTTCACAAGATCAGTATCATTTTGAAGCTCGACCCTTCGGACAACAAATATAAAAAAAATGGCCAAAAACATTAATTCCTTCATCCTCAACTGGGAGGGGTTACTTTTTTCGCCGATATTTTCGAAAGTCATCCCTTTTCGGTTGTCTAGCCTTAATTTAAACCTATGCCACTTCTGGTTTGGCGATGGGCGCAACAGCTAACTCGTCACTTTTTTTTTTTTTTCTCTCCACTTTCTTTTCCTCCTTCGTGGTGTAGGTTTGAGCCTCCCTGCCTACTACCACTTTTTTCTTTGTTTTTTTGCTCAACCAACACCCTTACACATACACACACCTCCACTTTTCTGCCTTCGTGTCGCAGGTTCAAGCCAGCCTGCCTACAACTTTTTTTTTTTTTTTTTTTTTTTTTTTTTTTTGCTCAACACACACTTCCAAGCACCTGGGCAACGCCAAGCACCCAGGCTAGTCTCTAATATAAAGGGCAAAAATCTGTTGAAATGTATGTATGTTTGTATGTCTGCCTAAAACTTTCCACAGAGGCAACTGATTTTCATAAAATCAAATTGTTTTGAAGCTCGACTCTTCGGACAACAAATGTCAAAAAATTGACAAAAACATTAATTCCTTTACCCTTAACTGGGCACTTTTCTACAAGGATGGGTAGCAAAAAATTATTTCTTCCTGACAATTTAGCCAAACATGCATGAGCAAAAAATGTTCTTTCTTGAATTAGGCTATTTTTTTATATATTAAACTTCGCTCACGCGATCATAAACCAGTCATTATAGTGGCAGTGTCGTCATCTTAAGATTGCACGTTCAAGCCTAGATATCATATATATATTTTCAATTTTGAAAGTTTTATATTGAAACAGGGTTATTTATGCCATTTTTTACGTTTTTTTTTTTTTTTTTCCATCACGTTAGCTGTTTTTCTTTGTTTTTCCAATTTTTTTAAAAGAAGTTTTAACATTTAAACAGGATTATTTATGCTATTTCTTTTTCATTCGTTTATTTTTTATTTTGCATCACATTCGCTGTTTTTTTTGTTTTTTTTCTGATAAAATTATATTTAAACAGGGTTATTGCGTTTGCTTATTCTTTATTTTCCATTTTGTTTTAATATACCCCTCGCACACACACACACACTCCTCACCACCTGCTAGTTTACAAATAAATGTGTATCATAATTTCATCATAGGCAAGTTTTAAGTAGGTATGTTTTCCTTTCTAAATATATTTTTGAGAATGTATGACAGCAAATTAAAATGTTTTTGAGTGGTAACAAACTGTTTTATCAATCTTTGATGGAGAGCAAATAATTTCTGATTTGTGATGGCTTTTTGCAATGCCATATTGGAAATATAAAAAATTTTATAAAAAATAAAGTTTAAGATTGTTCAATTTGTAAACTGTTTTGGTTTATTAGTTTAGAATTTATTTAACTCAATTAAGTTAAATGCTTTAAAACTTTATTTCTGCATTGATAATTTTAAAACTTGTCTGTACAATTTGTCCAGCAAACAGTAATTTCTTTCACTTTCATTCATTTATAGTTCATGTTAACCAACATAAGGTTATCATCTCAGGTAGAGGTATTTGTATATTTGGCCCAAATTATGAATAGAATTACATGCTCTTCTGCATTTAAATCTGTCATCTATTTTTGTAGCAAAAAGTAAACAATTTTTTTTCTTGAATAAAATGGTACAAATGTACTTTCTATTTACTTTTTAAGAGAATTTTGTTGACATATTTGTCAGAATGAAAAACACTTTCCTCTAAATTTGTAATTAAAATATGCCAAACTAATATGATTTGGATATAAAAATTGAGGATGGAATATTTCAGTAATGTTTTGTAAAAGATTGTTTCCGTTTTCATATTGTCCATATGCTGCATATAAATAATACCTACCATAAGTGTATTTTTTTATAGGAGCATTATGTCTGAGAATAGCTTGCATTACTCTAAGATTTAGATTTTATACTCCCAGTTACTACTTTAGTAATAAGAATGATTAATCACTGTGGGAGATGAAAATAAAATTTTTACACTCTAAAATAAGGCAATAACCTGCCATTCTAACACTTAAATTATAGAGCAAGTCTAATTCAGTATAAAATGTATAGTATATATTATATAGTACTAGGGGGGGGGTACCCGGCGTTGCCCGGTTGTTTGGAGGTGTGTGTAAGGGGGGGGGGGTTAAAGTAAAGAATAAGCGAAGTATTAACCCTGTTTAAATAAAAAAAAATTTTTTTTTTAAAACGATGGTAAACTTCTTTAAAAAAATCAGCAAAACCAAACGGTGAACGAATGTAAAACTTCTTTAAAAAAGAAATCGGAAAAACAAAAAGGAAAAATCAGAGGAAAAAAAAATAACGTGTTTGGAAAAACTAAAACAAAAACTGAAAAGCAAAAAAAAAAAAAAAAAAAAAAAAAAAATGGCATAAATAACCCTTCCATTTGGTTAAGTCTATTCCAGGTTTTTAAGCAACTATGAAGTAAAGAAAACCAAACCGGTGTTCTTTTGTAACTGTCCTTTGTGAACAGTCCCGCAACGGTGTAAAGTGGTGGCGGGGAAAGGAGGAATTTATTAAAGAGAAAAGATTTTACTACCTCCATTGATTTTAACCGATTTTGGTAGTGAACTCTCAGCAGAAAAAATACAGGAATCTATGATTGAGGATGTGGAGAGGTAATAGGCCTATAACACACCTCAGATATTGTGCTGCAGTTAGTGCATATTACATTTGCATGAAATGTCTTGATTTTTAATCCTATTAAAGTCAAAATCAGAGGGGAAAAATGAGTTCATTTTATATATATATATATATATATAATACATATATTGTAATATGTGTAATTTTAAATAATTTTTAGATAAAGCTAAAATAAAATAGTAATATAAATACATAAAAATAACCAGGGGTCAGTGTGATAAGTAGTATAATGAATTCGCCCAAACGCTATAAAATACAGTAGTTTAGTAAATATGAACAACACAGATAATACTTTTAATAAGAAAATGTTACAGAAAAAATTAATCAGGAGTAAAATATTGATGTCTGGAACATTTTTTTTTTTTTTTTTTTTTAAGGGAAGTGATGTCTGAGCGACACTGCTGGGGAGCCATGATGAAAAAGTGTTTTGTTTTTAACTTCCTGAAACTGCTTTTCATAGTAAGCAACTGATGATTCCTACGAAAATATTAACACTGGCGTAAATTCTTGGGAGCTAACTAATATAGTGATTACAAAAGGGAAAGAGCAAAGGAATTTTCCAACAAATGGCTTTGAACTAAATTTTTTCTTTCCTTCATATAGTTTTAAAGGTTGAAAAACTTCTAATACTAATGTGTATGATAGACACTTTGTGTGCGAGTTTATTCTCCATGAACTATTAAACGACTACACCCTATTTTTTTTCTAACACGAATGTACTTGATATTTCTGGGAGTGTTCTTAGATTAGTTTTGTATTAGATTGCCTCCAATAAGTGTCAATAACTGAGAAAAAAATCCGATTACAGAAGGAAGTCCGGTTTTCTAACATCACAATTGCATTCGAGAAGTTTTATCACCCTCACAAGCAGAAAGCTCCAGCATATAAAATCAACGACTGTAGGTTCTTAGATAAGACAGTACGTTTAAAATAAATGTTTCAGTTTTGAGCACAATTGAACCATGATACTTGATTTTTGAATTTTAAACTTTAATTCAAGCCATTATGTAAACACAATTTTATAAAATCTATTGTAAGTTTGGTACTTGTTCAGTTTGAACCAGACATAATTAAATGGCCGCCGTCTTTGCTCGAAACATGACGTCAACTGTTGGTTTTCGCTGATTATCAAAGCGTAACAACTCTACTCAAGGAAAATACTGAAAAAAACATAAATATGATAAAATCAGCAGACAAAAATTATAACAAAAATAAAAAAACAACCTACCGTAAAAATTTTTTTATTGTAACAAATATAAGTGAAAGAGAATAAACAAGCTGTATTTTTTCTTTACTTTTGTAACTAATGTAAAAGTAAACTTTTTTTTTTTTTTGTTGAACAAAATTAATAAGATAACCAATCTTGTTTTTTCTTTTTTTTTCTTTTACAAAAATTTTAAAAAAAGCACTTTTTTTTTTTTTCTTTTTTACTGTTTTTCATGTATTTTTTTTTTTAATTTATTTCTTGGTTTTTTAACTAATGTAATGTAAACTTTTTTTTTTTTTTTTTCATGTAGGGTGGAGCTGGGTAACCATTTCTTTTTTTTTTTTTTTAATTAAGACAGGATATTCTCTTAGGTATTCGTCCTGGTACACCACTTAATTTATTGATTTTCTTTTCCAAAATTTTTTCAACGATCGTCTGCTCCTTTGGCTGCGTCTTACCTCAAACTACAGTCAAACCCAAGCACATGACATGTTCTGAGCAAAGGCAAGCGGACGATTAGTTATGTCTGGTTCAAATTTTGCACAAGTACCATAAGTTCTCTACAGTGCAATATAGACTACAATGTATTGTGGACTAATTCAGTGGGGGGGGGGGCAAGATTAGCTTCTTCCCGGTACACCATGATGGGTCTCCTGATGAGAGAGGCAATCAATTGATTTGATTGAAAAAAGGATAATTTTACCAATTTCAATAACAATAAAAGTATGGAAGGGGGGAACATTTGTTGATCATCATTCAATTCTAGGCAATGTCGGGTCTCCCTGCTAGTGTGTGTGTGTGTGTGTGTGTATATATATATATGTGTGTGTTTTTATTGCCTTTCTAAATACTCTTGAAGGACTATGGAATTCACTATACAGAGTTCAAATCTTATATCTCTTGTAGTTATTTTACAGATGTTTGGGAATCATAACTCATAATTACCCTCTCACAACAATATGTAGAATGAATCAATTACAATAGGTATTGTTTTGCAATTAAATAACTTTTAAATGGTTTGAGGTTTTCATTAAATAGACAAACCAAACCTTGCTTACTTAGTGTTGATATGATTATTTAAAAATGAAGAAATATTTTCTCGCCTTTTAATTTTCTTTTTCTTCACACATTGGGGACCGCTTGTAAATTTAATATTCCCATGAAACTTCCTCATTTGGAGGAAGACGGTTCAACCCGCCTCTGGTGAGTGCCGCTTGTAGTGTGTAATATACAAAATACTTTTTTCTTTTAGTTTATTGTAATATAATTGTCTGATTAAAATCATTTTCTATATTCAAATGGATGCCTTCACAAAAGTATTTTTTTTTTATGATCTATTAACTTTGAATCAATAACCTATGTTCTTTGTTACTTAAACATTTTCGATTGAACCTAATTCTCCCTTTATTTTTTTATTCCAAATTGATAGGATGAACTTCAAAATATTGTTTTGCCGCATTCATTTGTTTAAGTTTGATTTTTATCTTTTTTTCTGCATATCAACACTTTTCAATGATTTAATGTGAAAATAAAAAAATATTAATTTCTGATCAGTGATAAACTCTTTTTGTACACAAAGCTGGTGGAGTTATACCATCATTACTAGTCAAATTGAATTCTAAGTGAATTCGATGGATCCAATGGGATTCACACCTGTAATGACCTATAAGTACTAACTTCTTGTTTACTAAAGAAATAATTATAACAATAGTTCTTTTATCTTGTATACTAGCAGGTGGCTCGGTATTGCCTATTCAAAAAATACACTTAAATATATCTTAATTTATGCAGATTTCATATTTATTATAATATTCAATACTCTATTTAATATTATAATCATGGTTTAAAAAAAACTATGACTTGGGTGCCATCAAGTAGAATTGAAACTAAAACTTCTCCAGCATTATTCATTAGCATCTGAGCCAGCAACACATGGAAATCAAAACACTAAAATTAACTAACATTAACGTATGTATGTTCCTGCATTGAAAATCACTTTAAACTGACTTATGCCTGCCAAATTCCAATTGTATTGATTTTGACCCCGATAGCAGCTATTTTTACCTGCTAAAAACCAAATCAAATTTGTCCCATATGACTGAATACCAAAAATTGACAGTTTAACAGATCATTCCTCACACACAGATATGGTTACTTATGTGTGTTATAGAAATCGATATGCTAACAGAACACTCAAATAAGTTTCAATAAGGGTTCAGTCTTTTTCAAGGAATCTAAAAACACCATTGAAAATTTCCTTCAATTTCACCTGTAGTAACTATGGTCAATTATCAGTTAGGTCTATAAAATAACTGCAATATATTAGAATTTTTAAAATTTATATTTATTGAGGGTTTTGCGTACAAAGAAGTTCATGAGAGTTTGGCACAAATCTGTTTCATTGGCATTGTCATGAAGGAAAAGCACACCTTTGTGATTCACCAGTGCTGGTTCCTTCTGGCGCAGTGCCTGTTGCACAAATTTCAATTGTTGTGAGTACAAGTCTCCGGTGACCATTTGGTTCATTGGTAGCAAGCAGTTCATAATGAATCATTTGGTGACCTGTTCACCACATACAAAGCATAATCTTGCATGTGTGCATAGGCTGTCTTGCAATGTGAGGGCAGCATTCTGACAAGACAACTAATTTCTGGAATGCTTGAAAGTTTCATGTAGAACCCACTTATCATTGGTAAGCACTCAATTTAAAAAGGATGCGATACTGTGGCAAGATAGCGATACAGTCCGCTATCCCTTGTAGACCGCTAGCAGTATTTGTTGAGCCCACTTAGTTTGTACATTTGTCAGTGCAAGTGAAGGCTTTCATTGGAAACGTTGAACTGTTTTGCAAGTTCACTATACGTTAGACAATCGTCCTCTTCAATGACTACCTTAAGAACTCATTCAAGACCTGTGGTTGTCCATAGAGGGACAAATCTCGAATTTTTGAACCAACACTTTGCAGTACATTCATCCATAGCAATATCCTCAAACATTTGATATGTACAGCAACTTGATGCAGCTGCTGATAAACTCACTTTCTGGTCATAAAGCAAAGAACACCCACTGAGATCTCTAGACAATTCCATCCTTCTTGGAGCTGTTGGGTTTATAATTGATGGCCTGATATGGTGCGCATATTTAAAAATTTTTTTTTTTTTCGTCTGATGTTCCTACTGTTGATTGTCTGAATTTGAAAACAATTGCTACATGCATTTTGTATATATTTCGACTTCATTCGATGGTTAATCAAAGAAAGGATAGAACTTTAAAAAATTGTAAACCTAGCATTATTTCAAATTATTTTTGCAAGAAATCTTTTGATCTGCCATATCTCTTCACAAAAAATACTTGGGTGAATAACATTAGTAAGATAGAAACATTTAATAAAAAATTATAAAAATATATTCTTAAAAAGGACAACAAGAAATAAATTTTTCTTTTTTTTGTATATTGATATTCATATTAAAACCCTTGTTTTTTTTTATTTAAATATTTATTCAAAAAGAATATTCCAGACTTTACATAATTTTTACAAGAAAAACAATATAAAATATGAAAATAAATCTTTCTAAATGTGGCATGAGGCCAAAAAGGGTGTGTGTGGGGAGGGGGGTCGAGGGTCGTCCACTTAGTCTATTCCCTATAACTAGTTGCAGTCACCACAATAACTCATGCACTCTGGGGGTTGGATCTACTTAAAGCCCCAGATGACATGAACAATATTTACAATGACTTTGATAATGATTTTATTTACAATGAATCAATGAAGGTGATGCGTATGATATGAGGGATGAAATTGTGATGCGTATGATATATGCGGGTGATGGGCAGGGGAAATGAGAGCCTTAAAACACCCCAAAATAAAGAAAAATAACAGTAATAAAAAATAAATGAACCAAATAAAACGTTAAGTGATGAATGTGTTAATGAGGACCCACCCTTACCTATTTAATTTTGAAATGCTTCCCGTTTTCCGGTATAAGCCAAAAACAAGGGAGCACTTCCTAAGAGGGAATGGGCACAACTTTGGTCTGGGGATTGCTTTTACGGTCGGCGTGTGCCATGCCTAGGCAGGGAACACGTACTCAAGCCTGTTTTGCACGAACGCACATAAACTAGCGGTGTGAATCCACCTACTACAAAACAGTGAGCGAGATAACCTCCTATCGCATCTGATTTTGATTTTAAGTTGGTGTTTAAAATTCAAAATCAGATCCCGATGAGAAGGCGGCTCCCCCCCCCCCACGCCCTATCTCTATGCGTGGAACCCACACTATTAGTCTAGCTACGGCCAAGGTCGCTAGGAACACCATTCGTTCCTCCCTAGGCCACAAGGGATCTGCGTTATAGACTACGGATGCTAAATCCAGGATCGTCACCTGATCGGGGACGATGCGAGCCGTGACCTTGCCGACATACCCCCAGAATTCACGGGGCTTGGAACAAGTAAAAACTGCATGTTCTACAGTTTCCAAGCTATCTTTCTCGCACCGTGGACAAAAAGGACTAAATGTCCTACCAATTCTGAACAGCATGTCATTGAGGGGTAAAGCGTTTCTAACCAATCGCCAGGTCAGGGAAAATTCGGAATTAAGATATCCCCGGCCTGGCGCCCAATTCCATAGAGAGCGGACCTCCCCCTCCGACAGCTGCAGCCGCTCCCCAAGAGGGTCCGAAGCGGTCCCTACGACTAAACCCCGATACAATGCCCTTCTAGGCTGTGCAAGGTCAAGGGACCCTGGCATCACTCTAAGCGCATTTCGGCATTCATTGAGGAACTATTTATTTATAAAGAAAATACAACTTTGTTACATATAGGCCATGGAATTGCATTCATCTGCAAAAGATCTAGCTAATTTGCATATTCTTTTAAACCTTCATTTTAATTAATTCCTTATTAGTTTTTTTCGGTTTTCTTATGAGATGATCATCTTTAGTTAACTATTACATAGATAATGTAGATATTGAACATGATTTATACTTGCGTAATATTTGCGTAAAAAGTTTATGGTAAACCCAAACCTCTTTCTATATATATTTGTGTATGTGTGTATATATATATTTGTTTAAAATTTTGCCTACTAAACTCCTCTGTCAGTTTTTGATGTACAGACATGAAACTTAATATATAGGGTATTTGAACTCTTGCAAAACTTAATACTTGGGATTTAGACAGGGGAAATCTGTGCAAAAGTGTGAAAATTTAAAGAAAATGAAATTTGCCATGTGAACGTTGAACGACAGCATTACGAATATGCATGCGTAACGTAATAGCTATTGGTTGAAGTTTTAATTTTTAACCTTGCAGCAAACATGTCTTCGTAGCTTGGCATTAACATCAAAGGAAAAAGTAAATCATAAGCTAAATGTTTTGGCTTCAATTCTCAGTGATGACACATCTTTTTTTAACTTTTTAAATCATTACTATATACTGGGTCCAATATAATAATAAATATGAAATCTGCATTCATTAATCAAAATATATTGCTGGGTGGGCTGCTAGTAAATTATAAACATATATATTTTTAAAAAGGACTGCAATAAATACATTGTAAAAAATATACATTTTTAAAAAGGATTGCAAGAAATAAATCATAAAAACATTTTTTTTTTTTTTTTTTTTTTAAAGGGCAGGAAGTTTTGATTTAATGAAAGCAAAATGCTTATACATTATCAGAAATTAGAAAAATGTTTTAAACTTGTAGTTTTAGTATCGTTATACAATTGCGATTCATATTTTTATGTAATCTATTACAAAATGTTAATTAAAAAACAGTGGGAAATTATAGAATTATAGTTTTTTTTTTTAATTTATTTATTTTGTAATTGAAAAAAAAAAATTATTGAATTTTGCATTTTGTGGAAGCATTTTTGTTAAAATTCTAATGACATATATTGGATCAAATAACGAATTTGAAAATTTTTAGAACCATGTCTTTTAACAGTCAACATAAATGTTCTAACAATTTTATGTGATAAAATTGTAATATTTTGATGGTAACACAATTTTTTACTTAGTCAATCAAATTTTGATATTTGAAAGACAAATGTTTTATTGAAAGCAAGAAAAAACAACTAATGAAATCATTTGATTTTTAGAAGATAATTAAGAATTTTTCATTTTTAGTGATTCTGTATAAAACTATTTTACCTAATAAAATATGCAAATAATTATAAGAAATAAATAGGTTAATACAGGGTGACCCCCCCAAAAAAAACAAAAGCTAAATGGAGGCCATCTAGAACATATGCTGTAGAACATAGAAAAAAAGGCCAAAGACCCTAATGTTTTGATGTGATGTTTTGAATATAATAAACTAGTTATGACCAAAGTTTTATTTCATTCGGACAAAACACTAAGAGACGGGGCCTAATTATAATGGGGGCCCGTTTTTTGGGGGTCACCCTGTATTTATTACAAACTAATATAATTGTTTATTTGGAAGCTAGTATAGAGAAATGTAAGATTTTCTTACTGACAGTGTAAGCAGCTAATGCTAATGAAAAATGAATACATATTTGAATTTCTGAACTGGAATAAGTCATATTTAAATTAAACTGAAGTGAAATACAATTACGTATGAACAAAATTAGCTAGTCAGAATCAAATAAGATTAATTGCTATTGATGAAAACTTCAATGTAACTATATATTAGAGATGTCAGAAACGGCTCTATTAAGCTATGTAACAAAGTAAGCAAGAATATCAAAGTAAATGTATGTAAATAAAAGTAATCAATAAAGCTTAATGTAAAGTATAAGACAAAACCAGCATAAAAAAATTTGTATGTCAAAAGTTCAAACTTCTTGTCTCTGTTGCTAGAAATAGATTTTTTTACTCAAGCTATGAAACCGACATTTGTCTCCTTTGAATTTAAGTATAGAAGACAAATCTGTTGTTGTGGTATGACCTTATTAATCATTGAAACTGATTCTCTATTTTTATTTACCTGTTTATAATTTGTGGGTGCACTTTACTAAAACTATTAGTATTATTCACACAGAATATTTTAAACATGTTGTAAAATCTGAGATTGTTATTGTTCTGTGGCAAACATGATATCAAATGAATAATAAAGTTTGATACTGGTGCAAAGCTAATGTTCATTCTAAGAATAATTTTAAGTAATCCGTGTAGATAGCAGATATAGTCAAAACATCACTTTCCTCTGAAAATGTGTAAGCAAAGAGAAAAATGTTAAGACTAAATATTAAAATCAAAGACAGCAAACAAGACTAAAATTTTCTAAAAATTTTGCAGAAATAACTGAAAAGAAATTAGTTCTCTTTTTCTCTTTAAACTCAAAAAAGGCAAGTTTCTACTTAAATCTATTGCATTTTTGTTATTGAAGCCGAATGGCTAGAGCTTTATTTTTTTCTCATAATTTTCTTATCTTTTTTTTTTTTTTGGCTTCGTCTTTCTATTTTCTCTTTCTCTTCTTCGCTTTGTCTCGTTTTCCGGACATTTTAATTTTGCCATATTTGATTCATGACAAGGTGGAGAGATAAGACTTGTTTCATAAATGTCTCCTTCATCCCACATGTCTATATATTTGGGGTCTTTTTCTTGCTAATAGCCATTTTTTTTTTTCTTATACCTTGTACCAAAGATTTTTTTGTTTGTTTTAAGCTTGTTTTTACACACAAACATTTTGATACACAAAATACTTTGAATATTCTTTTTTACATAAAAAAGTCAATTTTGAGGGAAATTTTAAAAGACAAAAAACAAAATTTTCAGTATGAAAAAGAGTATCGTAAATTAATACTCTTCATTAAATCATCCCTCCTCCTCATTAGATTAGTGAAAAGAGGAAAAGATTTTTAATCGGGAATCAGTTTCCCATATGAATTTAATGTAAAATGATTTTCCAATATTGATTTTGAGAAACTGTAGAGTAAGGTATTTATTGGTTTGGTAAAGTAATAACTTTTTCGTTGCTAAACGTAAATGAAAAACACTTTAAATGTAAATACAAGTATAATTGATACACCTTTAAAAATGTTAATCACTTCATTAGCTTAAAAATGTTAATTAAGCAAGGAAGAAATAAAATAACATTAATTTGAAATTTTTGAAATGATTTTTTTTTTGTTCAACATCAAATAAGTTTTCTATACAGAATATGCAAAAATGATCTTAATTTTTTATGATTAGTTTTTATTAGTGAAAAACAAAGCTAAACATGATCCTCTTTCTGATATTTATAGTTTTGACTGACTCGAAGGATTCTTCAATCACAGGGTTTAAAGTGTGAATAGAACATGAGGTTTAGTAGGTTATTTGCATGTGTGTTCAGATCGGCGAAGCGTCCCTTACATTGCTTACAAGTGGTACCCTTTTCTCTGCAACATCTTTCATACAGCTTTTTCTCTGCAACATCTTTCATACAGCCTTTTCTCTGCAACATCTTTCATACAGCCTTTTCTCTGCAACATCTTTCATACAGCCTTTTCTCTGCAACATCTTTCATACAGCCTTTTCTCTGCAACATCTTTCATACAGCCTTTTCTCTGCAACATCTTTCATACAGCCTTTTCTCTGCAACATCTTTCATACAGCCTTTTCTCTGCAACATCTTTCATACAGCCTTTTCTCTGCAACATCTTTCATACAGCCTTTTCTCTGCAACATCTTTCATACAGCCTTTTCTCTGCAACATCTTTCATACAGCCTTTTCTCTGCAACATCTTTCATACAGCCTTTTCTCTGCAACATCTTTCATACAGCCTTTTCTCTGCAACATCTTTCATACAGCCTTTTCTCTGCAACATCTTTGTGTTTTTTTTTTAGATCTAAATGGTTTGCTAGCATTCTAATTATGGATCTGATCCATCCAGGCTGCAATTTAATGATTATGCTTATTGCCATCTTTTAAGAACTTTAAATGTGGTATTTAATCACGAGATTAACCAGTGGTTTTTTTTTTTTTTTTTACCTTTTATATAACTCTTAAAATAAATGACATGTCTCAGGAACCCCCTGTACAAAATCCAAATTATATACCATATTTTTCTTATTTTATTTTCATCATAATTCACATGGTAAATATCAGAATATATATTTTTGAATAATTGGCTTAAGGAAAAAATTAATGCTTCTTGAATCGGTCATGTACAGGTCTTGTTTGCTGTGCAGTAAGCACACTCATGAAGGCAATTTCATACTGACACTGATGGCTAAATATATTCCTGATGATTACATATTTTAATAACATGATAGATTAGTTATTAGAAAAATCCAAAATATATTGAATATATTGTGCATGTTTGATATTATGTCTATGAAGTTAAATGTCAAGTATATCTTGCTGATTCTTGCAGAATCCTAGGATTCTTGCAGAATCCTAGGATTCAAGGAAATCCTAGTTGAGAAATCCTGTTCATCCAAAATCATGAAAATGTGGAAGGCATCAAACTTCCTGGTTTTGTATAAAAACCAAATACTACAGCCACATAAGAGAATGGACTCATAGCCTAGTGCAAATTTATTTCGATGTGCTGTTGATTTAGAATTTAGGAATGTTCTTTACTGAGTTTTATCCAATTTGAGATCTCTTAACAATAGAATATTCTCAAGATGTCATCTTCAGGTTATCGCCTTGTAATTTGGAAGATGATGATATTCTACTCCTCCCATCAGGTCTGGTTCTGTATGTATCGAAGCTGCACTCACTCAAGACGAGTTTAGCCAACTTCCTCTAGAGGAAGTTTTGTGGGAATATCAAATTCACAAGCAGTATGCAGTCACTAAGAAAATGAGTATTTGTTTTCCTTACATTGATTCACATGTCACCAGTTGCGTATATATAGCCTTATTAACTTAAAACCATCAATGAAACTGACAGCTGTAAAAAAAACTTTGTCCTACAATGCAACAGTATAGATTTATAGATAAACTAAAAATAACTTGAAACGTGGCTGCAATAGAATATGTTGAGTGCATATAAAATGTATACATCACAAATTTCGGGGCTTTTTAAGGCAGATATTTTATGATTGCATCGTTGCCAACTGATCTGTTTTGACATGTCTTTTAAGTAATCCCATAATTTTGCTAGATTATTGCAATTAAAATTTACACATTTAAGTATTCAAACAAGCAATTTTTCTTGTGTGTTAAATCCGTTTTAGTATTTTCGTATCCAAGGTTTACAGTCAAATTACATTGAAAACTATCTAAAGAATCGCTTCCTACTAAACCACTGAAGTTAAGCAGCAATGCGCCTAGTTAGTGCTTAGAGGTGGCTATTTAAGAGGAGCAGGTTGTGTAAGCCACCTGACATTTGTATGCCAGCCAAAGCTTGGTAAATCATAACTTCAACTTAATCACAGATTTACTTGTCTCTTGTGTTCTATTATTAGTTTCTTTTAGTTGTCGTATGGCAAATTAAATCTTTAAGGAATCAGGTACATGAAAATCTTTATTGCTAAAAAAAATACTGAAGCTTAGATGAGAAAAAGGCTTGATTTTAAAAAAAATATTAATGTTTGATAAGGGCAAGGTGACAAAGATATGACACCAAACTATCTACTTAAAGACTGGGTATTTTTGACAGCAACATTGGAAAGCTAATTCATTTTATCTAGAGATTTGAAACAAATGTAAGTATAAAAAATATAAAATCGATGGCATAGTAGATTTAGAACTGTTAATTACTACTATTCTAGTCTTTCCCTTCGTCTCTCTCTCTCTCTCTCTCTCCTTTAGTCTGTATCTCCCTTCCTTAATCTCGATCTGCCTTTCTATCCCTCCCTTTGTCTGTCTGTTCCTCTCTCTCTCTCTCTCTGTATGTATCTATATATATATATATATATATATATATATATATATAGCTGAATGTCTGTGTGTGTCTGGTCACGAATAGACTCCTATATGGCTGACTATTTAAAAATAAAACTGATTACATATAATGATAGATGTATCAAGACACAGGAATGGGTATGTTTGATCTGGCAGAACGGTGATTCATTAAAATTGTAAGGTCTGCGTTCGTGCCTGGTCCACAAAGTATGGAAATAAAAAAAAATTTAAAAATTAAAAAAAAAAAAAAAAAAAACGTTTACAAATGTTTTTGATATAGATGTACATAATACTTTGATAAGTATGTTTTAACTTAAATAGGGATGGTATAATAAAATTGTGGGGTCTGCGTTCGCGCCTGGCCTCCATAGAATGGAAATAGGAAGTATACTTTGATAATTGTTTCAGTTTGAAGAAATATGGTATAATAAAATTATGAGGTGTTCGTTCGCACCTGATCTCCATAGAATGGAAATATGTCACAAAGTTTAACTAGGTTTTTTAATATAGATCCACAGAATATTGTGATAAGTGTTTCATTGTGAACAGGTCTGGTATAATAAATTATGGGGTTTATCGATTTTATTTTTACTTTCATCATATTTTGCTTTGGTTTTGATACCCCCAAATTCGAAGCCATCTCTTTACAACCTTTCCTTTTCATAACCTATCATACTTTCATAAATCAGTCCTTTTTTCTGTATGCTGTTTTTGAATCCAGTCAACGACGGGTATTTTTGCTAGTGTGTGTTATATATATATATATATATATATATATATATATATATATACACATATATATATATATACACACACACACAGGATGTTTGGAAAATTGATAGCATAACTTTAGAATTGTTCCATACAAGTAAAGGTGTTTCTGAAGTTGCTTTTGCAGTAGTACTCTATTACTCATCTGCATAATTTCCTTTGATCTATTTCTTACACTGAGTGCTCTTTGGTTTGTAATCATATTTATTCACCTTTTATTTAATTTGTTGTATTCTGTTATCTGAAATAAGAAGGGTGAACATTAGTAGGATCCTGACAAGGCTCCTTATGTAGCTATCAAAGGAGTTGCTGTTGATCATGACCTTGATCTTTCTGTACTCAACGGCTTTTATATTTGGTTGTGGTATAATTTTTTTTTAATTTTGTTGGTGTATATGTTAACACCAGGTGCTGGCTTTTTTATTATCTTTGTTTATTATATGTAAGAGCAAAGTTAATAAAACATGTTAAAAAACACTTAGAAAAAGAGTTAAAAACATATTTAATCTGAAAAGGAAACACTTAAGTGGATAGTCCTTAATCCGCTGAGTTTCGAAGAAATACTTTCCTTCTCATCAGAGGGTAGGAATTAGCAAAATGTGGGATCGGATTTTGCATAGAAAAGTATTTGATGAAACTGCAAGTAAGTCAAAGATCTTACTTGATAACAAAAATAATGGATACTTTACCTTTTACCAGACTATCCATTCATGTGAAATCACTTTTTTCTTCACCATATTCCCTCTGCTTCATTTTTTGTTATCAAGTAAGGTCTTTGACTTACTTGCAGTTTCATCAAATACTTCTGTATGCAAAATCCGATCCCGCATTTTGCTAATTCCTACCCTCTGATGAGAAGGAAAGTATTTCTTCGAAACTCCGCGGATTAAGGACTATCCACTTATCAAGTGCTTCCTTTTCAGATTAAATATGTTTTTAACTCTATTTCTAAGTGTTTTTTAACATGTTTTGTTAACTATTTGCTCTTATTATAAGCTGTATCTCCTATTTGGTTTTATCAAGCTTTTACATCTGGTTGAGATTACTTTATAAATATTAATTCTTTAATATTTATAATATACTTTAGTTTTATCATCTTGGATCATTTTGGTAAATTTGTTTTTATTTTATATATATATATATATATATATAATTTTTTTTTTTACTTTAATATTATATGTGCATATTAAATGTTTACAAGAAAAAAATGTTGATCAGTATTTGTTTCTGTATACACATTGGAACATAATCCCCCAAATTATGCCATTGGTTTTTCAAACCCCCTATATATTGTTTTTGCTTGTTTGTAAAGAGCTGATTTCTTCCAAATTACTAGAACACTACTTTCCTTCTCTTTCCCTTCCTTGTTTGTTTTGCCTTTAAAATCTTGTTAGTTTATGGAAACTGAAATCTGAATTATGATGGGGTAGGAAAAATAGATAATTTCTTAAAATAAAATATGCATCAAGTACGCTTGAAAGCCAAATACAACGTAATATTAGGAAAATAAACAAATATTTTGTTTGAAATTTATCAAAAATATATTTCAGAAGTACACTGAAGAGGAGTATACCTCTGAAATATATTTGTGATAAATTTCAAAAAAGTAAAATATTTGTTTATTTTCCTAATATTACGTTGTATTTGGCTTTCAAGCACACTTGATGCGTATTTTATTTTATTCAAATTAAAACGTTTCTATATGAACTCTCATCCTTGAAGATAATTTCTTATTCATTAAAGAATGACTTCCTGTCTCACTTCTTGAGATACATATTGTTTTTCTGTTAATTTTTATTTTCTCAGTTGAAACTGATTTGAATTATTTTTGGTTAGGATCAAAATATAGTATCTGTTCTTATACTATACTTAATCTTTTCTGTTCTTAATCAGTAGGAGAGATCCTTCTGTACAGAGGTAATTATATTTGCATCTCAATCTAAAGTATCCCTTTTTAGAGAGTTAGATTTTACCCCAACATTAAAAACAATCTTGTGTCTAACTCTGTTGTTCGTTGTAGTTATGCAAGTGAATAGGGATTACAAATGAAGCTAATCTGTGTCAAAAAAAGTATTTTACATGAAGCTTTCTATTTACCATGTTTTGCTGTTTAATTTTTACTATTTATCACTAACAAATCATTTTTTTTTTTTTTTTTTTTTTTGCCCTATCATTGTAAATTTGGACTTTAATTGAAACTGATTGCAGTTGTAAATAAATTTCAATGAGATTAGTTAAATGCTGTTTCTATTTCTAGTGGAATTCCTGATGAACCAAGTGCAAAAGAGATTCAGACAATTGCACTTTAGGGAACAACGATGATATTGAAAAGAGCTCAATGTTGGTAGCTGGTTTGGCTGCCCCATACCCAGCATTACAATTTTCAAAGGAAGAAAATTAAAAAAAAAAGGGGGGGGGGTAAAGAGGACTATGGCTCTCACTTTGGGAAATTATTCTTGATTTGTGTTTTAGTTTCTTTTTTTTACCTTGGCCACTCACATCCTTGATATGTCAAACCCATTTCTCTAAGATGATCAATCAGAAGCTGTTTTAAATATGACTAGCTGCTATACCTGTCTCAGTTATGATACATTTCGTAATAAATACTTTAAAATATAGATTAGACAACTTAAATGGAAGGTGAACTTATAAATTCAGCCTTGTTCATTCATTTGTCCGCACTTTTCTCAATAACTATACCTTGGAATTTTTTGAAATTTTGCACAAACATTAAACATGATATGAGTAAAAAAAAAAAATAACAACGGATTTTGCAGGAAAACTTAGGTGCCCCCCCCCTTGGGTTAAAATAGCTAAAATTGACGCTTTTGTGCTTATTTAAAAAAAATTGATGCCTTGGATTTTTATAAAACTTTCTGAAAAGTTGTAACTAACAGATGGACTTAGTCATTTTCTTTTTGCATGGTGCAGAACTCAAATTTACACATGTTACGGTCAAAAACTTCACCGTTTGTTCATTTTTCACCAGAATTTGACGACCCCTGAGGATGGGGGGGGGGCTAAATGGGAAGGGGGGGAATGCTGAACTTAGTCATTTTTTTTTATGCCTCGTTTACTGTGCACTCACAGGGGACCATGCATGCTTCACTTGTTTATTTATTTTTTTTTTTAAGCTATACCACCATTGGGATATCTTTAGAATGAGTGAAATGTGCTCAATTTTTTAGATTCCATTTAATTTGTTACCTATTTCTACTTTTGGTTTAAATATCTTTAAGATCCGAGCTATCATAATTAATATTCTTTACTTTTATTACACTTGGCACTTCTATATTAACAAATTTGGTGCAATTTTATGTAATAGTTTTGGATCTTATACGTTTTTATTATTAGTGGTAGTTGTATTTTAATTTTGACCTATCCCCTCTTTTCTAACATTCTGTGTTCTGAGTGATCTTCATGCTAAAGTTAGTGTTGTTTTGAACACTACTTTTGGAATCTGCAGGTGTTAATTATTTGTAGTCGTAACATTATTACTAATATAATTTTGCTTGTGTATGATACTTAGTCACTCAAAAGTTCTTCATGTCAAATTTGAAATCCTGACCAATAGTTTGAACTAATACATGTTTTAGAAGTAATTGTATTAAACTTTTTGTCCTATGGTATATCTGTTATTGTTAGATGATTTGCATGACAAATTTGAAATGTTACCCATGTTTATCATCACTAGTGGTAGTATAAGTAGTATCTTCCCCCCCCCCCTCTTACTTGGTATACGGAGAATGCTTCCTGCAAAATGTGCAATTCTGATGAATAATTTTGAAACCCGAATGCTTTTAGTACTAGTAATTTTGAAAAGATTTACTCTTCCCCCTATCATACACGTGTCATTTAATGCATGTTTCATGCCAAATTTGGTATCCTTCTATCAAGTAGTCTTGCAGCTGATGGATATCTTATCCCACAACAAATAATCAATTATGATCTACATTATTTTTCTAGCTTAAGTTTTTAAAACTGCTAGAATTTTGCAGGTTAATTTGATAATACTGAAATAATGTTTATCAACTCTGATCTATCAGTAGGCATGTCTTTAATAATGATTGTATTACTGTCAGCAAGCCAATCATATTCCAATTGCTTTTCTCTGCTAATGCCCCAACCTGAAGGTTGTTCATCTTGTTGCAGTAACATCTTTGATAGTTCTGATAGGTTTGCAATTCAGTGCCCAGGAGAGGGGGGTGGGGTTAATTCACAATTTATCAGTGAACAACTAAAGATGTTAAACTGTTTGGCTGGGTTTTCAGGTCCACAAGTGGTTAATCGTCAGTGATAAAATCTCTTTTATCCCCCCCCCCCTTTTTTTTTTTCAACCTTGTTCATGACCACTGTGCATGGGTCGGCATGATGCAGGCCAAGAAAGAGACCAGCTCAACTTGACTAGGGAGAATGATGTTGAAACAATATCAAATTCTCTCCTTACCTTTGGAAACGTCTGTCATATTAGATTGGCTGATACTTTATGGTGATAAGAGTAAGTTCTCTTTTCACATGTTGGGAGGAAATCACATCTCCATTTTGTTAGCTTCATATGATTAACATGAGGTTTTTTTGATTTTCTATCATTCACATTTTTTAAGTATTTGTGGCTCTTTTTAATCTTGTTGCTCCTATGTCAGATACAATTTTCAGTTTTCGCCTGTGATTAAACTTCAATTTTTTGGATGTGAATAATTCAAAATTGTTTGCATCATCAAAAAAAGAAGAAAATAGTATTTATAGATTTTCAGTAGTAAGTGATTACATTATTAACAGCTTTTTTTTTTTTTTTTTTTTTTTTTTTTTTTTTTTTTTTAATGCTAAGTGACATTATTTGAGAGATTAATTAAATTAACTTGTCTGATTTTGAAAAATTCTTGTTGCAACATGTTTTGGTGACCTTGGATTTAAAGATTATTGAGCAAAAACAAAATCAAGAACTTGTATTCTCTATTAGAACCTTGTTGTAAAGGCTTTCCACCACTTAGTTTTAGCAATTTTAATGATGTATCTTAAGTTATACTAAAAATTATCCTTTTTTATTTTATTTATTTTTTTTTTTATTGCTTTAGATATTTAAGATTTAAAAAATAAATTTTAATATTTTTTGCAAGTATGTAACTCCTTGCCAGTCTTCAAAAAATTAAAATTTAGTGTTTGTATGTAGATTTATAAATTACTAGCTGAAATGTCCATCTATGCTAGGTTTCCTCAAATTTTCTTGGAATTTCTTTTAACTTTAAAAAACTAGTTAACAGAGCTTTATGTTGCGACTGATTTTTCAAAATGGCAACTAGAAATAATAAAATGCTTATTTTATTTGGGGAGGAAAGGTTGAGTTTTTTTTTTTTTTTTTTTTTTTTTTCAATCTTCTAAAGCTCATTGCTGAGTGGAAAATGTCTTTTCAACCTTTATTTTATTTTTAATAAAACGAGCAAAGTCAAATTATTTAAACAAAAATTTAATGGAACAATATACTTTTTTTATACAAAGGCTGTTTAAAAGACATCTAAAGAAATTCAAATGTTTATACCTTCAAGTTTTAATATAAAATTTGGTGCATAGTTAGTTACTTTAACAAAAAAATTAACAGAAAAATCTTTGAGTATCATCGTGGAACTAAGATGCCACATTCCGAAAATCATATGGGTTTAGCTAGTAACTTTTGTATTTGGTTAGTAAACAAAAATATTATGTCTCAAAGATCAACTACAGATAAAATTGTCCGTAGAGCCCTGGGTAATGAGTAGGAGAGTAACTTTTGAAAACCATAGATGGTGTGTACATGTACTGAAAGTTGTTTTTATTTTTTGTTTTGTTTTTTTTTTTTATCAAATTGAACAGTAAGTAAAATAAAGTTGAAAATTGTAATATGAAAAGGTAAAAATATTTAATTAAATTCTAGTGTCCAGTTTAAAAGAATTGTCAGTGCTTGTACATTTTAAGCAAAAACATTACATAATTTTGTCATTTTTCTAACTAGTAAAACTTACAAATAGTCAAGTAGAAAAATAAAAACAAGAAAAAATAAGGTTTATCGAATAATGCAGTTTAGACTATTGTGGCAAACTAATTTATCTCCCTTGTTTCATGAATTTCGTGACATCAAATTAGAAAATGGCAAGTTGGTCACAATTTTTTGAAAAAAAAAAAAAAATAGTGCTGGCAGATATTTTACTTGATCATTTTTTTTTTTTTTTAAATTTTTATTACTTTTGACGTAACACATAAGTATGTATGAGTGCACTTAATATCAATACCAATGTGATGTGGGCCCAACCATGATCTTCATAACAGTAGGCCAATTACTGAAAAATGAGGCCAAGCATGAGGTCCTGTGGGACAGTCAGATTGTTGATAATGAGAGCTTTTTACAAAAGCAAAACACTTAAAAACTTGCATTAAAAAGAGAAAAATAACGATTTCTAATTATCCAATGTTTTTAAAAAATGAGAATTAATTCAAAAGGGAAAATTTTGTTTCTGTGAAACAATCTACTGAAAAGAAACATTTTGTTTCATGGATTTAAAAACCTAAGATTTGTTTATTTTTAAAATAAAATTGCATTTAGAAAAAAATAAAAAGGAACAAGATTTATACTGAAACTGAACTTCATTCAAGATAAATTAAAAAAGCAAAACATAAATTATTTAAAATTATGTATGTTTTGAAGCAAGAGATAATCACTGCATAAGTCAATTATGAATTTAGGGAATAAAGAAACAAACAAATTAAAATTGAATGCTAAATAATTTTTAAAATGAAAACAATTTCAATTCAAAGAAATCATTTAAATAAATCTAAACTAGGAATAAATGTATTTTCTAAAAATATTATACAAAAACTTCCTCACAGAAATAATAAAATTGAAATATTTTTTATACAAAAAAAATGTTTTAATGGATTTTAATAAATTTAAAAGAAAGAAATAAACAAGTTAACACTTACAGTTGAGACTGAACGTTTGCTAAGTTTATTGACTCCTGATATTGAAAAGATCTCTCAAAATATATGAATAATACTGTGAAAAGTTCTATTTATTATTAAGAGAATAGATTGGGAAAAATTTTTTATCATGTCTAAAAGCTAAAAATACAAATGCAATTTTCAAATTTCTCACCAAAAATTAATTTTTATTTTTTATTGTATTTTTTTAAATATATATCCTTATAAGAAAATATACATTTAAAAGATTATTCAACCTTGTTTGGATTATCAAGAAAAGGCATTGTAAAAAAAAAAAAAAGTTTTAAAATTATTTGAAACTGGGTGCATTTTTAACTTAAAATTAGTCAAATTAGTAACAACAAATATAAAACTTCACAGTACTTTCCTGTCAAACACCCTTTTAATTTCACCTGTCCAAATGTAAAATGATTTTCATATTTCAGAAAATAAAATATATTCACTTTTTTGGACCAGTTTTATGAATTCTTCTGTATTTTCTTGGAGAATTGAAGCAGAAAATAGCCATCCTTTGTAATAGTACTGTACATCCGTGACTATAGGACTTCAACTGTGATGTTAGCAGGTTACATGATTTTTTAATGGAGAGCCCTACTATTATGTAGGCCATGACCCAACTCTCTTCCTAATTTTTATTAATCATGTTGTTAATCATGTTCAGAGACCACTTGTTGATATCTATGCAAATTACACAACTGTCTATGGCAAAATTTTAAAGAGGATTAGTGATCAATACTTATTGATTCTCTTTTCTGATCTGGTGCAGGGAAAGGTTGCAGACATGTTACATTTAAAACCTAAAACCAAGCTTACAGTTAAGCTTCTGCATGTTTGTATGGTTGTGGGATGCAGGAAGAGAATTCCAAAGACAGGTGTTATTAAGATAGAAGCTAATATCTTTCTAGCATCTATAAATCTATTAAACAAAATAACTTGTGTCCGAGAAAAATCTGTATATGGAATTTTTTGCCAAAATATTCCAATATTTGTTTCCCCAATTATTTAATTGTAATTTTTTTTTTTAACTAGTTTAAATTATCCTGAGAATCGATTTCTTTTAAAACTTAAGGAAAGTCTGCACAAATTTCATGGCAGTATTTCTTTGTGAGTGTTTACATTTTATTTGGGTGGTGTTTGGTACATTATCTAAATTCCAAAGACTTTTATACAAATAAAATTTTAAAATTCCATTTTAACTCTGAAACTTTTTCCAGAATATATTGCATTTGTTTTTCTCTGATCTTTCAGTTTGATAATTTGACTGTTTCAATATTTTCTTAAAAATTCATTATCACCTGATTTAAATTAATTTTATTAAAGACATTTACATTTTATATCACGCATGTGCATACAAGCATATATCATATTGAATTTTAATTCCAGATGAAACTTCAATTGGAGGGGTGGGGGATCTAATGAAAGAATTTACCATCTTAAATTCAAATCCTTTTGGGATGTTTGTTTATACTTTTGTCAAATATATTTCACAAAAGTATAAACCCACAATTTCTCCCAGCAAGAAACTTATATTCAATAAACCCTTACAATTAATCATTCACAGAAGTTGAATTGTATTCCAGCATTAAATCACCTGAAATGTATAAATCTGCGAATGTTAGATTACCCCTTTACATTTGACTACCCCCCTCTTTTTTTTTTTTTAATTTTAAAAATGATAAAATTAGATGATTCTTATATTATTTGCTGCAACTAAGATTTCTGGAAATTGCATTTCCAGATTAAAAATGATATACAAATATCTATGATTTTTCCCATGATTTTGCTATTTGATTTAGGCACAATTAATGTACAACTAAGTATGACAACTGCTCCTTGTGCTTCTCTAGGCACATCATTTGGGAAAACTATGATGATGGACAACTGCTGATTCTAAAATCCGCAAAAGATTTTTTTTTTTAACACTATCTGCATAAAATAAAATCAATTTTAATTTAGACAGACTGGCATGATTTTTTTTTTCCAATAACAGCTACAAAAATTTTAACACAAAAAAAAACTGAACACATGCCAGTTTGTCTAAATTAAAATCAAATGCTTATTTTTTCCAGGCTTGAAGAAGAAAAAAAAAAAAAAAAAAAAAAAGCGAAAGTTTATTTTTTAGAATTAGCAGTTGTCTGTCATCACAAGTTTGTTTGAATAATGTGCATTACATAAATGGTAAAACCCATTTTTTATGGCATTTTTCGATTATGCATAACAAAACATCCCTTACAATCCTTGCACACTTTTTTTTAATTATTGTTGATCATGAACAGAATTGATTGTAATAGCAGTTAGTATCTGCAGGCTGGTAAAAACTAGTTATTACCAATCAGTTATCATAAAAATAGTTTTCACCAGTAAATATAATGGAACAAACATGATTGAACAAAAGTTTTCAATTGGACAGTTTAAAAAAAATGACAAGATTTCAACAAAAAACAAGGCTCTTTAACAGATGTTGCAGAAATCTAACGAAAAATATTACTCATAGAATTTCAACCCAAATAGTATTTAAGTTGATAAATCAAAATTTTCCTGACTAGTAAATTTTCAGTTATTGTTATTGACAATATAACATACTTGGCTACATTTTTCTTTTATTATTATTATTTATTACTTACTACGACCTGGATGACTACTAATCTAAAACATTTTTAAATAATCACCTAAAATAAGAAAAATCAAAGGGGAATAACCTGTTTGAAAAAGTGCAGAGAATCAAAACTAAAATAACTTCATTACATCTCAGGTAATGCCAGGTAGGCATAGTTAATATTTTATAAACTAAATTCGACAAATTTCATAATTTTTGTTGAGTGAATATGTCATTCCATTTCAAGGATTATTAAATATGCATACTGAAAGCTGAAGAATCAATATTATAAAGTTGAATAAAACTTCTGTTAATTTTTTAACAGTAGATGGTAGAAATGTTGAAAATTATAACTTGCACCTATTTATAATTGAACATATTTTGATTTTCAATTTTGCTTGTGTTCATGAAAATACACCTTTGTTTTCAATTATTTAAAATAACTTTTTAATCTGTTTCTATGTGTTGACATTCATGAAATTTTGAATAAGCATTTTTTTTTTAAATCTCTCCAATATTTAAAAGTTCTAATTTAATCCTGTTTTTATTTTCAGCTTCACAATGCAATCAATAGCAATCAGAAGGAGAAGTATGAACAGGACCTTAAGAAGGAAATCAAGAAACTCCAGGTAAAATTAAATGGAACCTTGATTTTTTTTATAAATGTTACCTTTTTTAAATGTTAACTTTTTATTAAGAACTTAGTTAATTTTCTTTAAAACATTATCAATATTAAGTTTATAATAAATATATGTATACACACACACACACACACACACACACACACACACACACACGAGGGTTGTTCCAAAAATAAAGCCCTTATTTTTTAACTCAAAAAGTTGAACTATAAAGATGTAAGTGGTATCATTAAAACTATAAACCTTTTGTGCTCAAGAATTTATTTTTCTACATAGTCACTACTATTCTCAATGCACTTTAGCTAGGAATTTAATGATGCCTCTCTTCTGATGTATGTCTATGACAGGACTTGCTTTCTTAGAATCTCACACCATTAATATTTGTAATAGAGAGATGCAACTTTCAGGTTGGGTCATGAATGCAATAGCTTGATCATCATGACGATGCAATTTGCAATCCCTTTTGGCAGAATGAAAAAAATAGCCATTACTGTAGGAATGCCCCCTCGTGTGTGTGTGTGTGTGTGTGTGTGTGTGTGTGTGTGTGAGTGAAAGGCAATGACACACTGCCTTCACAATAACTGAACGCCTTTATTTTAGCCAGAAACATAACCAAAGCTGTGGTTGTTGTCATCACTAGTAGTGGTGGTATGTTGCTTGCAAGTTGCTACCGACAGTAAAGTTTCACGTAATCATTACTAGAATATCAATATAAGTTTTTTTTAAATTGTCTTTTTCATCTGTATTAAATCTAAGAAAAAAATTTTATATATCCAAAAGCAAAACCATTCTTCCAATCTTGAATTAAAGAGTATATTTTCAAATTACCTTTGAAAGACCTCTTTTCTTTTTTTTTTTCATTAGTCTTTCCTGCCAGATGGATTTTTATTTGAAGGAAAAACACTTTGCTTTACATAGAAAACTGATTTTCACTTGGAATTGTCTTTTAAATAGGTATCCGATACTAAAATTATAACTTCATTTCATCAAAAAAACGTTCATGTCGGACTATAGATCTCTTGTAAAACAAACTAATATCTAATTTGTTTTGGTAGCACAATTCCACACAGAATTATGATTGTGAAAATTTGTAGGAAATTAGATAATATACCATTTTGTGTGCTATTGGTTTAGAAGTAAAATTTTTTGTTGATAATTAAAAATAAAGGTTTAAAGCAAGTAAAAAATCTGTGCAAATTTAATATGAAATTATTATAATAGAAGCAATAATTATTGGGCAAAACCAGGTTTCACTTTCTCGTATAAATAAAATGATACTGAATCAAAATAAAAGCGATTCGCTGGCCTTCATGGCCAGCACATCTTAAAGGCAATCAGCTTTGATCATGTAAGACAATTGCTATTCATTAAGACACTGCCAGACCTACCACTCTTGTGGGGGAGCTAGTTGCCCCCACTATCATGCAGAAACAAATGTGGCGGAAAGCTGAAACATAAGTGCATGATTTCATTTCTTCGCCTGCGTGAACTCATTCACTTTACTTTTCTTTTCTGTATGTCAACTTTTTGATTATTAAATTTCAATGCTTTTCACTTCCTATGGCCTCGTAGTGTAGCAGTAAGTTTTCTTTTACTTTCTTTTCCACCTTCAGGTTCATCACGGGTTTGAGCTTACTAACATTTTTTTTTCTTTTACACCTCCAAACACCTGGCCAACAGCCGAGCACCCCCACTAGTCTATTATATAAATCTCAAATGTCAATTTGTTTGTGTGTGCATATGTTCGCATGTCTGCTAAAAACTTTTGTCAGCCACATCAGACCGTGTCGAAACTGGTACCATCTGAAAGAGCAATGTCTCAGACACATAATATGTGAAAATTAGAAAAAAGATTAATTCTGTGATCATCAACTGGACCATTTCTTGCAAGGGGGTCACTTTTCGCAACACCATTTTCGCAAGTCACGCATGCACATGTAGCAAACTGAAACTGTTTAAAAACGTTATTTTGCAGAGTCACGACGTCATAAGTCGTCATAGTCCAATGGGCAAATGCATTTGCCAGTAACATTTTTCCCTTTTTCCTCTCTTGCATTTTAGGTTAGAGTCTGGTACCACGGCTATTTAATAAAAAAAATTTTTTTTCGCTGTCGCTATTTTGATTGAAAGAAAAGCTGTTTTGATTTTTGGTAGGGCGAAGGTTCCAGCGCGTGGGGAAGTTTTTTTGTGGGTGATTCCATTCTTTTGTGGGAGTTGCTTAATATCTTTAGTATAGCAGCTGTGTACAAACCGAACTTCATATCCACCCGGGCAACGTCGGGTGTCCATGTTAGTCTATTATATAAAGAAAAGATGTTTGTGTGTGTGTGTATACTAAAAACTTTTGTCAGCTGCATCAGACCGGGTCTGAAAGAGCAATCCCTCTGACACATAAATGTGAAAATTAGAAAGAAAAAAAATTCTGTGGTGGTTAACTGCATTTTTTTTTTTTTTTTTTTTTTTTTTTTTTTTCTGTGATCGCACGGGCACTCGCTATTTTGATTGAAAGAAAGGTTTTGATTCATTTATTTATTGAGAGAGGGGGGGGGGCAGAGCATAGGCAACAAAAGATATTTCTCTTCGTATCCCTCTTGTTGAAATATCTCGTGGGGAGGTTGTCACATACTTTTTTGGGGGCGCTTCAGTTCTTTTATTTTTTAAATTGTTGTGGGGGGGGGGTATCAATGAAAGTGATCAATATCCTTAGTATAGCAGATGTGTTCAAACCGAACTTCATGTCCACCCAGGCAACGCCGGGTATCTATGTTAGTTTTATTATAAGGGATTTATCACCAGTCACATGATAATCTTAGTCCTTCAACCTTTTCCCCTCCCATTTACTTTGTTAATATCTCAACATTTTCTTCCCTTTCTTTCAAATTTCTGAAGGTGCTTGAATAATAAAGCACTTTCATGTAAATAACAAAAAAAATAGCTTCATTTGTTGTAACATTTTTTGCCGGGTTCAAATGCTCACTTTTCACGACATTAATTTCAGACTTTAGTTCATAACATTGTTAGCGAAAAAATAATTTTTTTTATTCATTTTTGCCTTCACAACCAAATGTAAACTTCAGTATTAACATAATCTCTATATAAATAAAATGAACTCATGTTTTCCCGTCTGATTTTGACATTAATAGGATTAAAAATCAAGATATTTCATGCAAATATAATATGCACAAACGGCAGAACAATATCTGAGATGTGTTATAGGCTTATTATTTCTCAAATTCCTCGATAATCTTAGATTTCTATAGTTTTTCTGCTGAGAAGTCACGGCCAAAATCGGTTAAGATCAATGGAAGTGGTAAAATATTTTCTCTCTAATAAATTCCCCCTCCCCCTGCCACCACTTAACACCGTTTGGGGATCGTTCACAAGGAACAGTTGAGAAGAGAACACCGGTTTGGCTTCGTAGTTCTTTCATGTGAAGTTATTTAAAATCACTAAACTAAGCTGCAGTGCTCTATGGTGTAGTGGTTAGCGTGCTGGACAATTCACATTATATTTTCACGTTCGCGCCGACCTACCGTAGTCGTTTTTTTTTTTGTTTTTTGTTTTTTTCCTAAACAACTGGAATGGACTTTTCTTGGTGGCTGAACTGTTAACGTTGCAGATGTTTTTTTTTTCACACTTTATTTTCCTACTTTTACTCATGACTCCGGGTTTGATCCTTCCTACTTACCTACCATAACATTTTTTAAAACTCCCCCCGTCCCGGAAACAAACACTCGGGCAACGCCGGGTACCCCCGCTAGTATAATAATAAAGTGGATAATGCGATGCAAATTGCTGAAAAATTGTAATTTTTATTAAACAAAACATTTGATGGATTGTAAGAAAATAAAGATTTGATTACTTTTTTCACACAAAAGACTTTCTAATTTTTAGTTTTAACTATTTTATTTAATGTATCAAAGTTTATAACATCAAAGACAAAATTGTAGGCTTAAATATTACAAAAAAAGTGTAGGTGATCGGATCAGGTCCACCAGGACCGGTGTCAGGTGAAAATCTAGAATCTGTATAAAAATGTTCTGTTTATGATACAGGATTTCCTGTTTTAATATAAATAAGTAACTTGCGTATATTTAATACTTAACAGAAATATGTTATACTTGATTATATTTTGCATAAATGTTCTTTTACAATGGTTTGAATCTTGCCTCCCATGGACAATTATGTTGCATGTTATAGAGTGGGCAAACCACACAATTTTATAACTATACAAAAAATAGAGCAACAAAAAATTGTTGGGCAATCTCTAGCAATTGCATTCCCAAAACATTAATGGCAGAAATGCATACAGTTAATGCAAATATAGAATGGAAGCCATCAAGTACGAAACAAAGCACAAAACCATTAGAAGCAGCCCATTTAAAAAAACACTATCCCAGTTTCATTGCTTCTTGTGTCAATATATTTAATATATTATTTCAAAAAGACTTCATTCATAGAAATGTAAAAAATAAAATAATTTTCTTTTTTTTTATTTCGTGATGACAAGTGTTAAAACAAAAATGCTAAAAGGAATGTAAAAAATAAGTTGTTAAAACTAAAAGCAAATTATTTAAAGAATTTAAAAGTCAAAGTTTATCATTTTTTTTATTGTTTCATGATAACACAAGTAATGTCAAAACAAGGAAAAAAAATTTTTTTTTTTTTTTTTTTTTTTCATACAAACTATCCTACATGGTTTTGAATTTTGCACACGAAAAAAAAAATATTTTTTACATTTTTATAAATGGAGTCTTTTTTAAATAATATATTAAATATATTAATACATGAAGTGTTGAAACTAGGATAGTTTTTATGAAATGGGGTGTTTCTGTATGGTTTTGTGTTTCGTTTTATGTTCGGTGGCTTCCGTTCTATATTTGCATCAACTATATCTATTTCCGCCCTCCTTGTTTTGAGAATGAAATTGTTAGAGATTGCCAAATATTGTATACCGAAAATTACTGTAAAATTATGCATATAAGAAACGTGTACATTTTTTTTTTTAATCACACTGAATTACAGCAACGCATTGTCTGTTACAGGTAGAGTGTGTGTGTGTGTATATATAATTGAACAATTTTGAAAGTTTTTTTTTTTTCTATACTAACCAAATCAACATAAAAATGAATTGTGCTAAATTCTATGATACAATGTAAAATTTCATAATACTATGTGTGTAAACTGCAAATACCTGAAAAAGAATTTCTAATATATATAAAGGAGATTAGAATAATAGTCTAAAGAGCAGAGTGTATTTTAATGTAATAGTGAAATTACTAGTTTAATTATCAATCACATTACTATATATATATATATATATATATATATATATATATATATATATATATATATATAATATAATATTTTTTGTATAATATATACAGGAATTTACATTTGTCGGTACCGACGGTTTCAAGCCCGGTAGTTGAGGACTGCTCTTAATGTCCGCCTCAGGCTCTCTTCAGCCGACTCTCATCTGTCTTTAACCGGAACCGGAACTCTATATATGCACACCATAATTTTTATTCATTTATTTTATCCATTATTTTTTTTTTTATTTTTATTTATTTTTTTTTTGTATGCTACTTTAATAAGGTAATAAATTTGAACCAATAAATTAAAAAGTATGGGATGATGCCTTCTATATTATTATTTTTCTTTAAGCATCCCCCCTATCATTCAGTTATAGTCTCGTATAAAAGCGTTTTAAAAGTTCATTTTGAAGTTATGTCTAATCTCGTTTAAAAATAGGGTAATAAAATTTAGATTGAAATAGACCTAGGAAGTGCCCAGGGGATGGTATATACTAATATTTAAGTATCGCTTTGAGTTTAAAAACGTTTAAGATTTATTTTAAAATAATCTCTAGTTTCGTTTTAATTACGGTAATAATATTTAGTTAAAATAGACTTAAAATGTGTAAAAATATGGCATATGTTTATATTTAAGTATCGTTTCACGTTTAAAATTATTTAAAACGTTATTTTAAAGTTATATGTAATTTCGTTTTAAAAACGGTAATAAATCTTAGATTGAAATAGGTCTAAACGGTGTCAAAAATTGGCGTTTTTATTAGTGGTGGGACGATTAATCGGAATCGTTAATCATAAGAATCGTGTATTTTGGGAGGTATCGGAATCGCATCGTTAAAAAATACCTTAATTTTCCGATTCCTTCATTACGATTCTTTTAGTCTGATGTTGAAAAAAAGAAACAAATTTCCTGATATTTCTAACCGCAAGAGAGAAATGTAGCATGTTATAAAAAGAAACCAAAGAAATTCATTATTAACAGGGCAATGCTTAGTGCCCCTCCCTTACAAGGTTTATTCATTCAGATCTATTGTAATCAAAACTACAAAAGAGTTAACTTGAAAAGAAGTATGCAGGGCTCTACATTGCGAGTAAAAATAAAAAAACGCTTATCTTTTTGGCGATTGTTTTTTTTTTACTGACAAATCTAATACTGAATGAAAATGCTTTTTCAACTTATATTTTCTTAAAATAAAACGAGCAAAGTCAAATTATTTAAACAGTAAACGGTTTAATAGAACAATGTACTTTTTTTTCTTTTTATAAAAGAAGGCTTTTGAAAGAAATATCTCTAAAATGAAATTGATCACGTATTATTTCGCAAAGTTTTGACAGTTGTCGCCTTCTTTTGAAGTTTAAAAAAAATCGACCCCATACCTATCTCTTCCAAACCTAAAGTTATTAAATAAACCCTTCGTTAATTCAAGGGTAATTAATTCAATTCAGTCAAGTTTTTTTTTTTTTAATTTCATTGAAATAAAATCCATTTTTAAAATTTTTTTTTCTCCAGAAAGATAAAACCCTGAATTTGATTATATTAAAAGCAGAATAATATAATCTTTTTTCTAGAATTTTAAATTGAAAATTAAGTGTTTTGCGCAGTTTTTTGCCGAACGAAAAAGAAATTAATATATATTTTTTTAAAAGGTTTTGTAATCAATTAATTTTTATGTCTAAATAATATTTACGATTAATTAAATAATTTCATTTTAAAAAGTATTTATAAATAGAATTTTACTTAAGACTTATAGTTTAGCAATATTGAACCGCATCAACCATGTGTGAATGGAACACAGTCAACCAAAAAAAAAATTCAAAAGAAAATGCATATTTGCATTTCATTATGTAAACTTTTATACATTGGTTTCAAAAATTAAATTCTATAAGTTTTTTTTGTTAACTACCGGTTGGTACAATTTACCGCCCCATCCCTTTATATTTTTTTCTTTTTGTCTTTTTTAGCGGATTATTTTCAATTAATTATCCAAATAAGTGACTATCTTTTAAAACAAAATTTAATAGTAAATTATTTGTTTACAGACAAACTGAATTTTCTAATATGGCCCAAAGTCCAAAAAAAGTCTTGCATGGAAACTTTTTGAAGTTGATGAAGATGATGAGTTGAAAGCCATCTGCAAAGTCTGTCAAATTAAAATATCACGAGGAATACAACCATCTAACATGACCACAACCAACATGTTAAAACATTTAACTATGAAGCATCCAAATAAATTGGAGGAGCAAAATAAAAAAGAAAAGGAACAAAAAATTACCAACTAGTCACTCAGAGCAATTTTAATAGTGAGGGTCGAAATCGCAGTGTCTTTTTTTTTTTTTTTGCCTACGTCACCATCTAGGTGTCACCAATTTTTTTTAACCCTCCTTAACTTCAAAGAGTAAATACAATATATACAACTAAAAAGATAATTTTTAAAAATGCTGATTCTATTCATAACTAGAAATTAAAACTTAGATAAAGATAGCTGACTGACAGCAACAGGAACACTGATTAACTACTGAACCACGTGGAAAGGTGTGGGGGGAGGAAAAAAAGGAAATTAAATGATGATAATAAATTATGATAACCGTCTTTGAAAGGCACTAAACTCCTAAAATTTACTTCTTTAAAATTCTAGGCGGCACTCCCCGGCGATTTTAAAGAACTCTCTCTCTCACAAAAAAAAGAAAAAAGATTTAATTTTTAAGTTTGGGAAAGAAATTTTTATTATAACCGAATTCCTGTATGAAGACTGGATCTACTTTATTGGACGTTAATTTGATAGATAAGTAATTTTTCAATGCTTAATATGTTTTTAAAGTTTCAATTATCAATTAAATTTTTTTTAATTGCGTTTATTTTTCAATTTATTTATAAAAAAAACAGGGTTTTAAATGTATTTTTCAAGGTAACAAGCTTCGAAAGAAGTCTAATAAAAAAAAATCACTTAATTTTTAATTTCGACAACCCTAAGAATTATTTAAAAAAATATTGAAATGTGACATTTTTTTATTTAACATTTCTATTAGTTCAATTAATTTTCTGTCAATAATTCATTTCACTCAACAAACTTCACCATTTTTTTTTATCTTTTTCTGTAATTTTGGTAATTTTGTTTTCTCAATTTTATCTAGTATTTCATTTGTTTTTTATAGTGGTATCATTTTTATATGTGTTCCTTTGATATACCGTATTTCAAAATTAGTTTGGCTAAACTTATTCTTCACGTTAGAAACAACGTGTAAAAGCAATGAAAAAGTAAGAAAAAATAATAGGTGTTAACTACTCCTTGTGAATTATGGAGGTCTGAAGAACTGCCGTCACAAATACAACTATCAATAGCCAAACAAAAAATCGTTTTTGAAATTCCTTTAATTGTAACTTTTCACTATACCTACCTTTTGGTATAAAACACAAAAACTTTCAATTAATGGTATTTCTCATATATGATGGTTAACTTTGGAAAGGTTATTTTGTATCTACAGCGCCATGTCACGTGGTATATTTTTTTTTTTTCATTACGCACGTTCATTTATAAATTATTAAATTAAATATTTATCTTTTTTATATTTAATTAGTATATATTTTCTTTCTCTTCCGCTATATTTTTTTATTTAATTCATTAAATCTGTTAATTATGAGGACCAAAATAATGAATCGTGTGTATTTATTCTCTAATTTTCTTGTTTTTGTTCTGTTATATAAATTCTATTTTATTTGTTTTTACTCTGAAGGATAAATTCTATTTTCTTTGAGTTTTTTTTTTTTCTGTATTCCAATTAAGTAAAATAAATTTTCTCTAAAATAAATTTTGCTAATTTTTCCGTTTAGTTTACTATATAATAATTTTATTTAAACCAAAACATGATGGTGTAGACATAAAATATCTCTTCCAAAGTGAGGGAACATATTTGGGAACTACCGACCATAAGTATAAAACTACCTGGTATATTTCAAAACAATAATTCCCTAGGAATCGGAATCGTACTTGGTATCGGAATCGTTAATCAATATTTTCCTGGAATCGGAATCGTATAAAAATTAGGAATCGTCCCAACACTAGTTTTTATATTTAAGTATATTAAGTACTAGTGCGGGGTACTCGGCGTTGCCTGGGCGTGTATAGGTGGTGTAGTAAGGAACCCAGAGAAAAAAAAAGTGGTAGTAGGGGGGGGGGTCAAAACAACAGTAGGCTGTCCGGGTGGAGAGAGGTGTTGTTAAAAAAAAGAAAGTGGTAGTAGGCAGGTAGGCTCGAACCTGTGAATGTGGAGAGAGGTGTTAAAAATAAATGGTAGTAGCGTGGGGGGAGGGAATCAAAGCAACAGTAGGCAGCCAGGGTAAAGAGAGGTGTTTAAAAAAAGTGGTAGGAAGCAGGCAGACGCAAGGGAGGAAAAGAAAATCTGATGTCTTAGTCGATGTCTCCATAACGCGACCGGAAGTCAAAAACGTTGAAATTCACCAAAGTCGATCCAACGGTGACGATGACTTGCTAAAATGTAGGCGAAAAAATCGACCCCTCCTTGTACAAAACGGCCGAGTTGAGGGTGAAGGAATGAATGTTCTTGGCCAATTTTTTCATATTTGTCGTCCAAGACATCGAGCTTCAAAATGATACCAATCTTGTCAGGATCTGTCGCCTCTGTCAAAAGTTTTTGCGAGACATACAAATATACATACATACATACAGACAGGTGAGATTTATGTTATAGACTAGCGGTGGTGCCCGGGTGTTTGGAGGTGTAAAAGAAAAGAAAAAAAGGTTTTGGTAGGGAGGTAGGCTCGAACCCAAAGCCTTGAGGCAAAGGCGGAAAATAAAGTGTGACACGTTACCGCGATGCTAAGCGGCCAGTGAAGTGAAAATCGTTGAAATTAAACGTTTAAAAAAAGCAGGTGCTTAAACGAACGTCAACGTCTGCTTTTCTAGGTCAAACATCACGCCATAGAGAAATGGAATCACAGTGTGAATTTTATAAAACGTTGCTCAAATAAAAGATAGAGACAACCTCGTTTCGTAAATCGGAGATATTATAATCTATGGAGTATATAAAAAGTTGTAAGACATGGTACACCCCCTCCCCACCCAACGCCCACCCACCACCTGAAAAAAAGCCTTTGCTAGACATACAAAAAAATGCACACGCACACACACACATTTTCGCTTTTATATAATAGATTAAGATAAGAATTTAATTGCGTTTACACATCTATAAAAAAAAAAACAGTTAAAGAACTATAATGAAGGAAAATCCTTAAACCAAGGATTTTCAAAGATACGCTTATTTCCTCACAGAATAAATATTAACTAAACAGTCTTTAAAACCACGTTAAGATGCAAATATCTTGTTAAAAATCATATATACATATTTTTTTCTTTTTTTTATGTAATAAAAATGTGTTTGGTTAACATTTGCCAGATATTAAAAAGTAATTTTGTGTATCCGAATGTAAATTAAAGATAAAGTGGTTATCCGAGTTGATGACTTTGAGAATGAAGGGAAAACCTTGTTTGAAATGGAAGGGGGCGTTCCTTGCAGTGGATGAGTGTTCATGAGAAGAACATTTTGTACTTAAATTAAAAACGCTGGATGTCAGTTGTGTTTATGGAAAAGTGATGGCTCCCATGATGAATCTGTTTTAAGGTGGAAGTAGTACCCATGATTTCAGTCCCCATCAATCTTAACTTCATCTTTTTTTTTTTCTTTTTTTTTTTGTGAATGATTTCAACTTTTAAATATAATTCTCTGAATCTTTATGGCCTAGTCACTTTAAAACCTTTTTAATATCAAATCTGTAGTTTTCACAGAGAGCTGTGAACAGGAGTTGTATCTGTAGGGGGGCGCATTAGTTTTGGTTTCTCTGTCTATTTAATTGAAATTACATAGGTTGTTATTTATATATTATATATATTATATATATATATATATTATATATATATTATTAGATATATTATTAGATATATTATATAATATATATATATTATATTATATATATATATTATACTAGCAATCTGTGCCCGGCGTTGCCCAGGTGTTTTGAGGTGTATGCTGAGAAAAAAAAAAAAGGTCAATTTTTTAAACTTTGACCCCTATTATGACCTCTTAACATTTATTGTTTAGGGATCCAGTAAAGTTAATAAGTTAGATCCATGTCCAAGGAATCTATATCTAAAATATCACGTGTTTAGACCCAAAATTGTAGGAGGAGTTTGGTAGAGTTCTCAAAGGTCAAATCGTTGAATAATGACCACTTAATCGCCAAATTTCTGTCGAAAACCTATCACATCGATTTTCCCAAATCTCAGTACCCTGTATATCAAATTTCGAATCTGTAGGCTTAAAATTGACAGTTTTAGCATAGGGAAATGCACACAGACGCACAGACACACACAGACACTATCACTTATATATATAAACATAAACATCATATATATAAGGATAATAGTACGCCATATATATAACAAAAGACCATTAATTAAGTGGTCAATATTCAACGATATTTAAGGATAATATATAATAAAACACCATATATATATATTTAAGGATAATAATAAAGAACTGTACGTTGCGAAAATTCCATCGCACTGCGTCTATTATTATCATCGAACTATCGCCTAATCGAATCAACACAATAATTTTGTTTTTTGGCTGTCAATGAATTTCAATATGAATCCCAAATATTTTTTTATTTAACACTGAAATGGATACTCGCTTATTTACTGAAGTGAAAGGAAAACCCAGGGGAACTTTACCCAAAAATAAATCTATATTTTTTTGTGTGTAATGATAGTCTTATTAACACCCCTTTTTTCTATTTATTTAATGTATTTATTTGCTTCCCCACCAAAGCAAATTAGGTACAAGGCCGTTTTTAATGTGGGGTAAAAACCAGCTCCCCGAAAAGTAGGCAAAAAGGGGGCACTCTGGTTACCAAAAATAGTAATTGCCCCAGTAAAGAGGGTTTCCCCTCCATTGACTGGTACAAATTATCTTAAGTGCCGCATCTGCAGAACAGATACTACACTTTGATCCCAGCTCGAAGGCCAAGAACAACAGAAAAAAGGCAAGCCTCTTTTCTATTTATTTAAATATTTATTTAAGAAGAAAAATCACAAATTTTACAGAATTTTAGGGTTAAAATTAT